>NW_025334188.1:300000-502134 GCF_014858855.1 Bufo gargarizans | reverse complement strand
AACATCTGGTCATTGAAGTCCACCCCTCCCATGAGCGAATTATAGTTGTGGACACAGAGGGGCTTTTCAATGACTCCAGTTGCTCGTTCAATTTCGATTGTCGTGTCTGCGTGAATGGAGGAGAGCATGTAAAGTCACGCTTGTCTCTCCATTTCACCGCGAGCAGTTCTTCATTACACAAGGCAGCCCTCTCCCCCCTTGCAAGACGGGTGGTAACGAGCCGTTGGGGGAAGCCCCGGCAACTAGGTCGCGTGGTGCCACAGACAATCTGTTCTAGAAACAAATGCCTGAAGAGGGGCACACTTGTGTAAAATTGTCCACATAAAGATGGTACCCCTTGCCAAATAAGGGTGACACCAAGTCCCAGACTGTCTTCCCACTGCTCCCCAGGTAATCAGGGCAACCGACCGGCTCCAGGGTCTGATCTTTACCTTCATAGACTCGAAATTTGTGCATATAGCCTGTGGCCCTTTCACAGAGCTTATACAATTTGACCCCATACCGGGCGCGCTTGCTTGGGATGTATTGTTTGAAGCCAAGGAGCCCGGTAAAATGTTTCAGGGACTCATCTATGCAGATGTTTTGCTCTGGGGTATACAAATCTGCAAATTTGGTGTTAAAGTGCTCTATGAGGGGCCGAATTTTGTGGAGCCGGTCAAAAGCTGGGTGTCCTCTGGGACGAGAGGTGCTATTGTCACTAAAGTGCAGGAAACGCAGGATGGTCTCAAATCTTGTCCTGGACATGGCAGCAGAGAACATGGGCATCAGATGAATTGGGTTCGTGGACCAATATGACAGCAATTCATGCTTTTTTGTCAGGCCCATGTTGAGGAGAAGACCCAGAAAAGTTTTTAATTCGGAAACTTGGACGGGTTTCCACCGGAAAGACTGGGCATGAAAGCTTCCCGGGTTGGCGGCTATAAATTGAGCGGCATACCGGTTTGTTTCTGCCACGACTAAGTCCAAGAGCTCCGCAGTCAAGAACAGCTCAAAAAACCCCAGTGCCGATCCGATCTGAGCTGTCTCAACCCGAACTCCAGACTAGGCGGTGAAAAGGGGAACTACTGGTGCGGCTGAAGTTGGGGGCTGCCAATCAGGGTTTGCAAGCACCTCAGGGACTCTAGGGGCTCTACGGGCCTGTCTGTGCGGTGGCTGCGACGGGGGGAACTAATGCACGTGCCACCGTACCAGCTTCAACTGCCCTTCTGGTGCTCGCCACTTCACCATGTTCTACGGCAGTGCTGGTACTAGGTCCAGGATGGGCTGCGCTGCTGGTGTATGCCTTACCTCGTAATCCGACAGCGCCAGCCCTATTCTGCTGCCCTTGAAGCGGATCCTGAGCAACCTGTGGTCTAGCAACACGGGGCCGGGTATGCCTGGTGGTATCAGGGACCTCAACCTCCTCGTCCGAACTTTGGGTCAGACTGCCACTGCTTTCTACAGGTTTGTATTCTGACCCGCTGGATTTGTCAGATGAGGGTTCCCATTCCTCATCCGACTGGGTCAGAAGCCTGTAGGCCTCTTCAGAAGAATACCCCTTATTTGCCATTTGGTCAACTAAATTTAGGGGGTATTCCCTGAGAATACCCAAGAAAAAAAGCAAGCCTGTCTTACAAATGGGAGGCTAGCGAAGTACAGGAAGCCGCTGCGATTAATAAAAAATATCAAACTGATTTTTTTATCACCGCAGCGCTTGTGAAGTTATTGTGCAGTGATAAAAAAAAATAAAAAAATGTTGTCACTGTGGCGGGGCGGGCGTGGGTGAACGCACGTGTGGGCGACCGATCAGGCCTGATTGGGCAAACACTGCGTTTTGGGTGGAGGGCGAGCTAAGGTGACACTAATACTATTATAGATCTGACTGTGATCAGTCCTGATCAATTACAGATACTATAAAAGTACCAATGCTGATTAGAGATACACTAATCAGCGAATCAGTGACTGCGGTGCGGTGGGCTGGGCGCTAACCGATCCCTAAACTACCTAACCAAGGGGCCTAAACTATCTTAAAACCTAACAGTCAATACTAGTGAAAAAAAAAAGTGACAGTTTACACTGATCACTTTTTTCCCTTTCACTAGTGATTGACAGGGGTGATCAAGGGGTTAATTGGGGTGATGGGGGGGGGGTGATCTGGGGCTAAGTGTGTAGTGTTTGGTGTACTCACAGTTATCTGTGCTCTCTGCTTGGACCAACCGACGAAAAAGACCCAACAGAGAGCACAGAAGCCATTTAACACTATATTTGTCAATATAGTGTGTTAAATGGCTTTTGATTTGATTTTTCAAAAGTCACCAGCCTGCCAGCGATGATCATTGGCTGGCAGGTTGGTAACGAACTTCTCCTGCGCCGATTCCCAGCCCACACTGCGCATGTGCAGGCCAACTACGCTCAAAATCTCGCGTCTCGTGAGAGGACGCATCGGCATGTCCAGGAGGAATAACCGGGCCGCCGCCAGGACGCATTCCTGCGTTCGGCGGTCCTGAGGTGGTTAAAATCATATGTGTTCACTGGTAAGGCATTACTCCACAAGTCACCAGTAATACGATTGTTCTGAGAATGAGGAAGGTCACTAGGTCATTTTAGTATGTAGGGTGACACTTCCTGAAAATATATATTAGACTCATTCATAACATGTTAGAGCACTATGTTGGATGTAAACGAAGTGGAAAGGCCCCAGCATAGGGCCAAACATAACCATTGAGTCACATAGGGTAGGAAACAGTGTAGCCCTGTACTCCACCCGCACCACTGTCCCTACCTACTTGCACGAGCTGCCCTAAGGCTACATTCACACGACCGTATATGTGTTTTGTGGTCTGCAAATTGCCGATCAGCAAAACACGGATACCGGCCGTGTGAATGTAGCCGGCCCTATGATAGAAATGCGGACAAGAATAGGACATGCTCTATCTTTTTAGCGGAGCCGCGGAACGGATCTACAGATGGGAACAGCATATTGTGTGCTGTCTGCATCTTTTGCGGCCCCATTGAAATCAATGGGTCCGCACCCGTTCCACAAAATTGCGAAACGGATGCGGAGCCAAAAATACGGTCGTGTGAATGCACCCTAAATGGCAGCCCACAAGTTGGCAATGGGCCAGACAGGCAAAACCAGAACTGTATGAGAATCCAAAATCTAAGTCAAAATAAGGCCACAGTCAGAAGCAACACAACATACAAACACAGAGTCAAATACCAGACAGGGTCAGTGCCAGGAGATAATGTCAGAGGAATAATTGGCAGTCAAGAGCAAGGTCAGAGACAATCCAAAAGTCAAAATACCAGGAATCCAAAGAAGACCAACCACAGCACCGAGCGTGATTGGCCCAGGGTCCCAGCTCCCTGATAGGCTGACCAGCTCGACTGTCAGCGGCTGGTTACCACTGCAATGGAGCGACACCAGCTGCACCTCAACACAGAGGCCGGGCTCGACCCGTAGCACTGAGAGGTAAGTATGTGACACATGGGGTTTGGTTACCCTGATGGAGGCTAAAAGAGGGCTGTTACGCAGGCCTGTTTTGAAGCATGGATCACTGTAGGAACAAGTATGACCAGAGGCAGGCATCTGTGTGATAGTTGACTTGTGGGTGGGAGTTTTGATAGTCCTTGTCCAGTGCAGTTTCTTTCAATGCTTAGGAAGTTGTTCAAGCAATAAGAAAATTTGCACTTCATCAACAGACGGTTTGCCCAGGTAAAAGTTCGGTCTTTACTTGAAGTTAAGGCAGAATTCTTCCTTATTAAAGAAATCGAATGTGTGTTTTTCAAATTTTCTTGGTGAGTTCACAACAGTGGTGATGTGCTTCAAGCAATTCTTTATAAACATCAGTTCTCATAAATATTACCAGTGTATATTAATTAGAAATGGACAAACTAATTCAATAAATTTTGAAATTTGACTCTAAAAATATATCAATTTGGCCTCTTTCACACGACCGTATGGCTTTTTCAGTGTTTTGTGGGCCGTTTTTTCCAGATCCGTGGTTCAATTTTTTGTTTCCGTTGTGTTTCCATTTCGGTTCCGTTTTTCCGTATGTCTTATACAGTATACAGTAATTACATAGAAAAAATTGGGCTGGGCATAACATTTTCAATAGATGGTTCTGCAAAAAACGGAACGGATACGGAAGACATACGGATGCATTTCCATATGTGTTCCGTTTTTTTGGCGGACCAATTGACTTGAATGGAGCCACGGAACGTGATTTGAGGGCAATAATAGGACATGTTCTATTTTTTCAACGGAATGGAAAAACGGAAATACGGAAACGGAATGCATATGGAGTACATTCCGTTTTTTTTGCGGACCCATTGAAATGAATGGTTCCGTATACGCACCGTATACGGAACGCAAAAAACGGCCCGTAAACGGGGAAAAAAAAACGGTCGTGTGAAAGAGCCCTTCATCTGATATCTAAAACTCTAATATCAATTTATCAAAGCAATGCTTCAGGTAAAAAAATCTTCATCATGGTTAAAAAAAATAAAAGAAAAACACCAGGCTTCAGCCAGCGGTCAAGCCATACTTTTTGTTTTAACTGTAACTGTAGACCTGTTTGAGTGGCTTTGGTTAAAATCTGCCTGCCTTGCACCCTTCTACATAACATCAAGGACTCCCCATTTAACTTCAGGCAGGAGTCTCAGAAAGCCCAGGGGGTGCCCAGAGGGAAGAAAGGGTACACTGTCCAATCAATGTATGGTCCTAAGGAACACTGCAGTGAGGACAGACAACGTGAACCACTACCACTCCTTTCGGCTCGCTGCAGTAAGGCTTCGTTCACATCACCGTTCTTCCTTTCCGTTCTCCTGCTCCGTTTAGGAGCAGGAGAACGGAAAGGACGGATAAGGCACATAACTGACGCCAAACTGAGCCAGAACTGAGCCCTTAGGCCCCCTAGACCAGTGATGGCGAACCTATGGCACGGGTGCCAGAGGCGGCACTCAGAGCCCTCTCTGTGGGCACCCACACTGTGAAAAAAGTCTATGGTGTACCATTATATCTTAGACTTTTCCTGTTATTCATCAGCGCAGGGCACACTATGAACAGCACAGGCAGGGCACTAAATGTAGGCAGGCTTTAATAGCTAAATGATAAAGTACATCGAATATATACTATATTGAACTATAGTATTCAGGTTAAATTGCCGTGTTGGCACTTTACGACAAATAAGTGGGTTTTGGGTCGCAGTTTGGGTACTCGGCCTCTAAAAGGTTCGACATCACTGCCCTAGACTATAATGGGGTCCATTATGTTTCCGCTCAGAAGATGATTTTGAAGCGGAGACAAAAGTCCTGCATGTACTACTTTCGCCTCCGCTTCAAAATCATCTTCTGAGCGGAAACATAACGGACCCCATTATAGTCTATGGGGTCCTAAAGCCTCCTTTTGACTAAGTTTGGCGTCAGTTATTTGCCTTTTCCGTCCTTTCCGTTCTCCTGCTCCTAAACGGAGCAGGAGAACGAAAAGCCTGAATTTAGTATATTGGGCAGACTAGATAGGCCAAATGGTTCTTATCTGCCAACACATTCTATGGTGATATGAACGAAGCCTAACTGGCCTAAAGGGTATCCCCCTTCCTCCACAGCTTGTGTATAGAATTGTATCACCACCTGCCAAAATGTTTCCATGTTATATAGTTGCTTTCTTCTTTTCAAACACCCTGTATGAAATGGGCAATCATAAAATAGCAGGTTCAAGTCCCCTACTGGAAAGGGCTCATGCACAGGACTTGTGCAGCCCGTGTGGTGCATTGGTGACTGCAAATTGTGGTCCCCAATGCATGGACACAGGACACCATCCATGTGGCCTGAGCTGGGGAATGTGGATCCATTCAACCTTAGCATGTTCTATTTTTTGTGGTGCGGAGGCACGGACCGAAATGCCATGGAAGCTCTCCATAGTGCTTCTGTGGCCCTCAACTCCGTGCCTCCGCTCTGTATCTTCTGGATTGCGGACCCATTCCGTGATACTGTGCGCACATGGCCGGTGCCCGTATATTGCGAACCCACGGTTTGTGGGCATGAGCCCAAGTATGTGGGAAAAAAGGAAAAAGAACAAAAGACAAATATCTTCCTTTTTTGCTTACAAATGAATATTTTTTAAATGAAAGAAACAATACACAATTGGTATCTCCAAGACCATAATGACCCGTACAATAAAACGATTACGTTGTCTGATATGGTGAACAGTGAAAGAATAGAAAGAAAGAAATAAAAAAAAGCAACATTTATATTTTTGTTCATTCCCTCTCCTGTAAAATGCAAAGGAAAAAGAAAAAAAAGAGAGATTAAAAAAGTCAGATATACCTCAAAAAGCCACAAATATAAACTAATTGTCCCACAAAAAAAACAACCACACAAAAAATGAATTATAAAAAAAAAATATTGTGCAAATGTAGAAAATCATCAAGAAAAAACTGTATAACACAGAGCAGTTCCATGGGGTTTCTCTCCATGCCTCCGCACCACCCAAATATGTGCATGTACATTTTTTTTGTGGTACGGACCATCGTATGTAGATCGCGGACCCCATTCAAGTGCATTGCGGACCGGGCAAGGCCGGCACACGTTTGCATGAGCCCTAAGTGTGGGATCAGGCCTCTTTCACATTGGCGTGTGCGCCCCGTTGCCGTATTGCGGACCGCATTTGCGAATCCGCAATACACGGGTGCCGTTCCGTGGGCATTCCGCATCACGGATGCGGACCCAGTCACTTCAATGTGTCCGCAAATCCGGAGATGCGGAATGGTGCTGAACGGAACCATGATCAGAACCCTACGGAAGCGCTACGAAGTTCTTCTGTGGGGTTTCTTCCCGTACTTCCGTTCCGCAAAAAGATAGAACATGTCCTATCTTTTTGCGGAACGGCCAGATCGCAGACCCATTCAAGTGAATGGGTCCGCGATCCACTGCGGCTGCCCCACGGGCTGTGCTAGTGTATTGCGGGCCGCAATACTGCAACGGGCCGCACACGCCAGTGTGAAAGAGGCCTCAGAGTGAGGTGATTTTTGGGGCATTATCTGGCACAAAAAAATGCCAGGGACAAAACTCTGGGGTTCATTTATCAAACTGGTGTAAAGTAGAACTGGCTTAGCTGCCCATAGCAACCAATCAGATTCCACCTTTTATTTTCCAAAGGAGCTGTGAAAAATGAAAGGTGGAATCTGATTGGTTGCTATGGGCAACTAAGCCGGTTCTACTTTACACCAGTTTGATAAATGACCCCCTGCCCTATATTTGGTAGTGCAGTGATCATAGTGACGTGCAAAATAAAGTTACCTTTTCTCATATCACACGATGAACTCCATGAAAAGAATTGCAGTATTGTTTCATACCCTCATTCCAAAAAAAGAATGAAGGTTATACAATGTGTTTCTCCAAAATGTTGCCAATTAAAATACAACTTATCCCACAAAAACAAGCCGCTTACAGCTATGTATATGGGGTGGGGGGGGGGGGGGGGAATTATGGCTTTTGAAATGCAGAAAAATGCTAAAAAAATAAAAAATAAATTGCCACATCCTGAAGTCCAAAACAGGTCGCATCCTTAAGACTTTTTTTCACATGTCCATTTCTGTGATACTATCCATGACAAGGATGATCAGTGATTGATCCGTCAAGATGTCCGTGAAGTATCCATGTTAGTTCCATGTGATCCTTTTTTGCTCTCATCAGTATTCCACACTGCTAGGCTGAAAATGATTTGCGCATTCTAACAATTATCCGTGAAAACCACAGACCAAACAGGGATGCCATATAAACTATAATGTGCGTGAGGTGTCCGTAGTCGTAGACAAAAATAGAGTATGCTTCTATGATGACCCATGGTCCATGGAAAGTGAAAATCAATGGATATGTGAGGGGTCAGCGGAGACCACAAACATCACACCTCTGTGATTCACTGATGTGTGGAAGGGATCTTAAGGGGTTAATTTATAGTATGTAAATACGTGGTGTTTTTCTCTGCATTTACTCTGCAGGTTACCACCTTTTTCCAGAAAACATTTCTATGAAATACTGTCATACTGCAGATAAATGTAGTGTGCACATGTCCTAATGCAGATGCGTTGGCTATGCTGTAAATACAACCAAATTCTATGTGAGCGCTGCTGCCCCCATGAGGTGAAACTAATGTCTTTTATCTGTATCTCTGAAGTTCAAAACCCTGTTCAGAGCAGTTTGTATGCATGTTCTCTATATTATCTTTATAACCCACAATACTGCTTTTTGTGCCTGTATTCTTAAATTTCTACTACTGGTATTATTAATATTTATTAATAGAATTATTGCAGGAGTCAAATCATATTTATGTGCAATACCAGGTAAGAATTGGTATACATTCTGTTTGTATAACTTATTGGCAGGGGATGTTCCATTTCTCCTTGTGGAGAGCACCTAGCAGGTGTAAGGAGTCTTATAGGCCATGCAATGCTCCTCTGGGAAAAGGGTATGCAGATTAGCTCTCTTTCCAAAAGAGAAAAGAAAGCTGTGCTTCTGGCACTACCTACTGGAAGGCAGCTATCCTATAAGACAGGGGTGGCCAACCTTACAGACACAAAGAGCCAAAAAAGAAAAACTTATGAGTACCAGGAGCCACAAGCTATACATTTACACACGAGTCACCGCATTTTTTGCCGTACAAGATGCACCTAGGTTTTAACAAAGAAAAATAAGAGAAAAAAAAATATTTTTCATCTGATCTGAGGTCTGATAAAAAATATATTATTTCTTATTTTTCATTAGCAGAGAAAAAAAAGAAAAATATATTTTTCATCAGACCTCAGATCAGACTCCTAAATCAGATCCCCAATACTCATCTGACCTAAAATAAGATCCCAAAACCTCATCAGACCTCCAAATCAGACCCCCAAAATAAGACCCCCAATGCTCGGATCAGACAACACAAATCAGACTCCAAGTGTCCGACCCTCAGTGCTCAGATCTCCCCCCCCCCCCATTCTCATATCTTCCCTGCCATGCTCAGATCTCCCATCTTCTCAGATCTGACCCCCCCATGCTCAGACCTGACCAACCCATGCTCAGACAAGACCCCCCCATGCTTATATCTGCCCCCCATGCTCAGTTTTGCCCCCCTATGTTCAGATCTTCCCCCCATTCTCAGATATGACCCCCATGCTCAGATCAGACCCCATTGCTCAGATCAGAATCTCCCATGCTTATATCAGACCCCCATGCTCAGTTCTATAATTTAAAAAAAATCTCTTCCCTCTCCTGATCAGGCACTAGGCTCCTGCTCTAGCACCTGCTACTCGGCAGGTCTGACACTGAGCACAACGTCAGGTCATAGTGCGTGTCTCCACGTACTACGTTCTCACACTGTGTGCATTAGGACATAGCGGAGAGTTAGCTGAAGCTGCAAAGCAGCAACAGTACACGATCAGGAAAAGAGATCTGAGCATGGGGTGGAGAGTGAGCCGGCCTGACTGCTTCCCAGATCCACAGCTAGAGCTACATTTGAAAAAGCAGAGCCGCATGCGTCTCAAGATCCACCTGGTTGGCCATCCCCTGCTATAAGGCCTCATGCACACAGCCATTTGTATTTTGTGGTCTGTAAAACCACCGATCTGCAAAATACGAACACTGGCCATGTGTACGTTGCATTTTCCTCCTAGAACTGCCTAAGATATGTTCTATAATTTGAAGAACGGCAACATGGATGCGGAGAGCACACAAATGCAGATCAAGCACAAACCCAAAATGTGGTCTTGTGCATGAGGCTTAAGTCAATGTTCAACCTTTTAAAGGGTTTCTCAGGCCCAATCCTATTATATAGCCCTCACCCAGGGAAGCCAGTTCTCTGCTTAGCACAGATGAGGGGTAATCATGTCAAAACAGCTATCTGCAGATGAGGTACTGGCTTAGCTATAATCCTAAACAATGTTTAAAAGGGCAAACATTGCGGGAGATTTATCAAGACTTGTGTACTCATATGCGTTGGAGTGAGATGTGGCTAATAAACTAAGAAGTAGATACCTCTTAATAAATTAGACGCATCTCTACCCTGAACTGCACCAGAAACTGAAGTCTACACAGGCCGGGGCTGACGTAGATTTCAGCTCTAACCTATGCCAGTTTCTGGTGCAAGTTATAGTAAAGTCAGCGGGCCATGCCAAGCCCCACTCCTCCAATGAAGCCCCTCCCCCATTCTAGGCAAGAGTGGCTAGAAGCTTAAAAAGTCTCACATTATGGTGCACATATGCTGTGCACCACAAATAGAAAATGTCTTTATGGCACAATAATGGCATAAAGCACTTTGTAAATGACCTTAATTGATTTACAGGACAGCTACCTTCCAACAGGTCTCACCAGAGGCACAGCTTTCTTTTCTCTTTTGGTAAGAGCGCTAATTTAAATGGAACATATACAACTTGTTTTTGAGGCTGTCCAAGTTGGATAATCCGTTTATTTAAAGGGGACCTACATGTCTGGTTGATCAGCAGCAGGACATTGGAAAAAGCAGCTATCAGGTACTTATCAGGTGTACAAGCATCTCTTTAACAATACCACATCCTGAAAGGGATTAATTAAGGGATTAATGCTTGACACTCCCTGCTCATGTGGTAGGACTGATCCGCGCATGGTTCACCTTGTGTGGGAAAGGTCAGCTGTCCGTGGGACTCCTGTAAAAGGCAGTGGTGGAATAAATATACTATGGCTGGGTTCACATGACAATTTTGCCTTACGTTAAATGTATACGTTAGGGGAAAAAAGGATGCAAAAGTATAGAACACCAAGCCACCCTGCACAGTCCGACAAAAACATATACTTTAACGTATTTGTTTTTTACAATGGAACTGTACGGTGACGGATGCCACTGTATGGCATCCCTCTGAGTCATCTCGTTTAGTTTTTTTAAACTCACTTTTTATTGAACAAATGCAATAAAAAACAATACAAGTAACAATCAAAGACATACCGTAACTCGCCTGAGTCATTTAGTCATTATATGATATATGACATGTAGAAGTCTACACTATAAGGATACACGATTGTGTGTTCAAGAATGCAAAATCATAATACAGGCAAATAAAGGGAAATATTTAGTTTCAGAGGCTAAGGCAGTAGACAAAGAATGAACAGAATATTGAGTCTGTGGAGAACAGCACAATGATCTCCAAATCTTAGGAAACTTGAAGGCACACCCAATGTTCTCGTATGGAATGATTGTATTCACCAGAGTTTACCACTGAGACAGAAGACATCTGTCTCCAATCCAATGGAGCTCAATGGCCAGGAAGAGGGTCTCGTGAATAAATAGTCGAAAATAATGGGAATTTGTTGCCTCATCCAAAACACCAAATAAACAGATGGATGGTGAGTAGGAAGCGGGAGAGTCAAAAGTTCAGAAAGGAACTTAGTAATGTCCTCCCAAAACATTTTACTGTAAGGACAGTCCCACATAGGATGCCATAAATCAGCACCATCTGATGGGCAGCAATGGCACCTGGTGTGTGAAAGTCTGCCTATTCTGTATAGAGAGGGCGACAAATAGCTCTTGTGCACAATGCAAATTTGAATGAATCTATTGTTGATAGCAGAAGAAACATAGATGGGTAACACAAAGATATCAGGAGAGTCATCATCAGTATGATCAGGGGATCAGGGCTCTTCATTTATCCATAGCTACAAGTTGCGTAGAGCTCAGTTTGTCTCCCAATAAATGTGTATATAAGGCCTCTTTCACACGAGCGTGACAGATTAGGTCCAGATGCGTTCTGGGTGCGTTCAGGGAAACTCGCACCATTTTGCAAGCAAGTTCAGTCAGTTTTGTCTGCGATTGCATTCAGTTGTTCAGTTTTTTCCGTGCGGGTGCAATGCGTTTTGATGTGTTTTTTATGCGCATTATAAAAAACTGAAGGTTTAAAAAAAACATCTCTTAGCAACCTTCAGTGAAAAATGCATTGCATCCGCACTTGCTTCCGGATGAGTTGCGTTTTTCACTGAAGCCCCATTCACTTCTATGGGGCCAGGGCTGCGTGAAAAACGCAGAATATAGAACATGCTACGTTTT
This sequence comes from Bufo gargarizans, assembly GCF_014858855.1. Taxonomy (NCBI): domain Eukaryota; kingdom Metazoa; phylum Chordata; class Amphibia; order Anura; family Bufonidae; genus Bufo; species Bufo gargarizans. The sequence continues at coordinate 490,103 of NW_025334188.1, read as the reverse complement.
TCATGCAACGCAGAACTGATGCATAAAAAAACACGTCATGTACACAGACAAATTTAAATAAATGGGTCAGTACTCAGTGCGGGAGCTATGCGTTCAAGTCACGCATTGCACCCGCGCGGAAAACTCGTTTGTGTGAAAGGGACCTATGGCAGAATAAAAACCATGTGGTCCTTGGGAACTAAATACTTCAATTAGAGGGTAGTTATATAGTTATAGCTACCAAGGCTCCTGAAAAGTGAGTATTACCATAATCTGTAAATAGTGAAAGAGTGCAGTAAAAAAAACATCAGCCTGATAGATATCACTAAGAGAACGCACATTATGTGATTTCCAGACTTGAGAGTTAGAAAGAGACACAAGTGATGAAAACATAGGGTTGTCCCACAGTGGTGTTTCAGCTATAGTATTCTGGAATGCATGGATATCTCTAGCAGCTGACCAAACCTGTATAGCAACTCTGTGAGCAGGCAGGAGCATACGGAGGAACAGCTGAGTTTTCTACAAAACGGGCCAGAGTGACTTTAAATTAAGATACAAATCTAGATAAGCCTTTGAGTTCAGAAGTTGCTCATAAGGTGAAAGCAAGGCCTTTAGGAAACGAAGTTGGCCAGCTAAACGTAAAAGTCAGGGAAGGACACTCCCCCATTGTCAAGGACAATTTAGGTCTGGAATATCCCCAAATGAACGGAATCATCAGGGAATTAAGTTGTAGGAAAAATGATTTTAGGATGATATAGGGAGAATGTTCTAGGATATGCAGACATTCGGGAAGGAGAATCATGTTAATGTGACTAATAAGAGGCAAAGTGCAAACTGTTACAGAGAGTGCAGGGAGAGCGTAGGAGACTGCTGAATTACAGACTTTGCTACAGTTTATCGCCATGTACATAACTGCCGTGCGCCAAGATTCATCATAGCTTGCTGTACTAAGTGGGCTGCTGAATAAGTGGAGTTAAAGAATCGGAATTCTGGTGCTGAGTGTGATTTTGTGGGAGTGATTGCAGGAGGCTGAGTGAGGTTTGAAGTGGAGGTCCCTGAGAGTTAAGTACTTGCATTTTAGTACTGCCATTTAAACCCATTTTATGTTTTCTGCTGTGTACTGCCATTTAAACCCATTTCTTTTTCTCTGCTTGGTTAAGGGGAGTGGCTTGTGCTTCCAGGTGCTATTAATTGCACCACTGAACTCTCCAGAGCTTGCTCTACCTGGAGCTTGCTGTACTAAGTGGGACGCTGAATAAGTGGAGTTAACCCCTTAAGGACGGGGCTCATTTTCACCTTAAAGAGGACCTTTCACTAGTATACAAACTAAAAACTAACTCTATCTGTGGGCAGAGCGGCGCCCAGGGGTCCCCCTGCACTTACTAGTATGCCTGGGCGCCGCTCCGTTCGCCCGGTATAGGCTTCGGTGTCTCAGCTCCGTCTGTTGTACTGGACTGATTTTTTGTAGGAGGTGTGTCCCTTGCTGCAGCACTGGCCAATGAGCTGTGCGCTGCGATTGGCCAGTGCTGCAGCAAGGGACACGCCTCCTACAAAAAATCAGTCCAGTACAACAGACGAGCTGAGACACCGGAGCCTATACCGGGCAAACGGAGCAGCGCCCAGGCATACTAGTAAGTGCAGGGGGACCCCTGGGCGCCGCTCTGCCCACAGAATAGAGTTAGTTTTTAGTTTGTATACTAGTGAAAGGTCCTCTTTAAGGACCAGGCCATTTTTTGCTAATCTGACCAGTGTCACTTTATGTATGAATAACTTTAAAACGCTTTTACTTATCCAGGCCATTCTGAGACTGTTTTTTTCGTCACATATAGTACTTCATGACACTGGTAAAATGGAGTCCAAAAAATGTATTTTTATTTATAAAAAAAATACCATATTTACAAAAAAAAATTAAAAATTTGCAAATTTCCAAGTTTCTATTTCTCTACTTCTATAATACATAGTAATACCTCCAAAAATAGTTATTACTTTACATTCCCCATATGTCTACTTCATGTTTGAATCATTTTGCGAATGCCATTTTATTTTTTGGGGACATTGGAAGGCTTAGAAGTTTAGAAGCAAATCTTGAAATTTTTCAGAAAATTTCCAAAACCCACTTTTTAAGGACCAGTTCAGGTCTGAAGTCACTTTGTGAGGCTTATATAATAGAAACCACCCAAAAATCACCCAATTTTGGAAACTAAACCCCTCGAGGTATTCAAAACTGATTTAACAAACTTTGTTAACCCTTTAGGTGTTCCACAAAAGTTATTGGTAAATGGAGATTACATTTCAGAATTAAAATTTTTTGTAACCTTCCCTCACAAAAATGTAATATATTTGATCAAAAAGTCATATGCACCCCAAAATAGTGCCAATGAAACCGTCCTCTTATCCCGCCAAAAATGAGCCCCTACCTAAGACAATCGGCTAAAAATAAAAAATAAACTGACTCTGAGACTATGGAGATACTAAAATGTTTTTTTTTTTGTTTAAAAAATGATATTATAGTGTAAAACCTAAATAAATTTTAAAAAGTAGACATATTAGGTATTTCCGCATCTGTAAGAATCTGCTCTATAAAAATAACACATGACCTAACTCCTCAGATGAACACAGTAAAAAAAAAAGATGTAAAAAAAGCCATTTTTTACACCGTTTTTATTTTATTTTTTTGACTGTGTTCATCTGAGGGGTTAGGTCATGAGAGCCATAGTTTTTTTTATTTTTTTCTGGGCGATTGTCTGTGGAAGAATAGAATTAAATTTGGGAAGGGGATTATAAATTTAGTACTCCATAGGAAGTGTGGTACTCCCTGAAGCAACCATCAATGCAGAGGCCCGGATAATCGGGGCATGTGTCACACTGAGTGATGGTGTTCTTCCGTATCCCCCTCCTGTGACACACTCTGCACTTTTTTTTTTTTTTTTTTTTTGGTGGGGGGGGCCTGTCCCGTCCCGTCCCATCCCGTCCCTTCTTTCCAGTATGGGGGACCACACCTGGAAAGTGTTGGCCAGGGATAATCTGGGCGCCTCCAGTTCCCGAGGTACTCTGGCCTGCTCTTTCTCGGTCAGAAAAGATCAGGGCCTTGAGGACTGCCTCATAGAACTGCAGAATTTTCCCTGTGTTGCCAGTGCTCCGGGACAACACAAAAGAGTTGTACAAAGCAACCTGCACCAAGTAGACCGCAACTTTTTTGTACCATGCCCGGGTTTTGCGCATGGCGTTATATGGCTTGAGGACTTGATCGGAGAGATCAATGCCTCCCATATACTGATTGTAGTCTATGATACAATCGGGCTTGAGGACCATTGCCGAGGTCCCTGGCACAGGGACAGGGGTGATGCCGTTACTGTTAATTGTGGACAGTACAAGGACATCCCTCTTGTCCTTATATCTGACCAGCAGCAGGTTTCCACTGGTAAGGGCACAGGTCTCACCCCTGGGGATAGGTACCTGGAGGGGTTGGGTAGGGAGGTAGCGTTGATATTTTATTTGCATGGTCCCACAAGCGGACGTGGATCTGGAGGCGTGGGACCGGAACAAGGGGATACTGGTATAAAAGTTATCCATGTACAGGTGGTAACCCTTATCTAGCAGTGGGTGCATAAGGTCCCACACAAGTTTCCCGCTAACACCCACAGTGGGGGGACATTCTGGGGGTTCAATACGGAAATCTAGCCCCGCGTACACACAAAACTTGTAAGTGTACCCTGAGGTACTCTCACAAAGTTTGTACAGCTTCACACTATACCTCGCCCACTTAGAGGGACATACTGGTGTAAAATGAGTCTCCCCTTGAAAGCAATGAGAGACTCATCAACAGTGACCTCCCTTCCAGGTACATAGGCCTCCAAAATTTGGCCTTGAAGTGATCGATGACCGGCCGGATTTCGTACAGGCAGTCATAGGCAGGATTCCCTCGGGGGGGGACATGCTGCATTATGGCCTCAAAACAGGAACGCTTCATGGACATACAGTAGAGTGGGGTCTGGTAGAGGACGTCCCCACTCCAGTACAGCCTGACACTGTTTTTTTTACTAGGTCCATGTGCAGCACGAGGCCCCAAAACTTCCTCATCTCGGCTGCACTGACTGGAGTCCAGCCACCGGACCTAGCCAAAAAGGAGCACGGGTGATGAGTAATGAACTGTTGGGCGAACAAGTTAGTTTGCTCCACCATCAGATTCACAAAGTGGTCACTGAAAAAAAAACTATAAAGTCATATTTAGTGAAGCCCACTGTGGGAATCTGGATTCCTGAATGGCCAACAAAGTCAGGAATCACGGGCTCAAAATCCTCTGGGGTACACCAGACAAATTCACCAGTAGGGGGCTCAGGTGGACTTATCTGGTACGCCGGAAAACTAGTACGAGCCCCAGGGCGGTTCATACTAGTGTGGGCCACAGGGTCCCTGGCATGGGGGTCCCCTTGTTCCGCCTGGCGGGGTCTCTGCCACCTTGGGGGCTCATCATCATCACTAGATATTGAGGAGGATGCGGATGACAAGAGGAAAGTGGGGTCATCCTCGTCCTCACTGGGGATCTCGGAGTCGGAGGCAAGCAGGGAGTATGCCTCCTCGGCCGAGAAATTCTGGCGGGCCATAGGGGAGTGTGTGTGTAAAACTTTATTTAGTGTGCGTGTATGGGGGGATGGGTGTTCACATTTACTACCATAACAGAAAAAAAATAAAAAATAAAAATGAAAGCCTCAAAAATTAAAAAAGATACAAAAACTATTTAAACTTGCTGATCAGTGGTCCAAAGCTGATCAGCGGTGGGATGGGTGATGCGCTAACACTGGCCAGACGCTAAGAGTGCCAGCCACAGTCAGCGCACGCACACAAAAAAAACAAGTGTGCTGAGTGTGCTGTGGACTCCAGACACCCTATCAGGGTGAAGCCAAAAAAATTTACATTTTTTTCCCTAAGATCTCCCTGCCTAATCTAATCTTTCCCTAAAACCTGTCCCTGCAAATTTTGGTGGCTCACATGGGGGAGCTGGGGGAGCTGGGGGAGCTGGGGGAGCTGGGGGAGCTGGGGGAGCTGGGGGAGCTGGGGGAGCTGGGGGAGCTGGGGGACGATGGGATCCTCTCTCCACAGAAGCAGTGTGGAGGAGGAGAGCAGAGCTGGGGGAAGTTAACCAGCGCCCACCCGTCCAGCCAATAGGAAGCGATCCTGAGAGGTGATGCCACCGCCACCTCTCAGGATCTAAGGATGGTGATTTGTGGTATATTATCACACCACTGATCACCATCCTATTCCGGGTTATCGGGTCACCGGAGACGCAAATGACCCTGAGACGCAGCTAACTGTAGGTCTGAAATGACGATACAGGACCCCACTTGGCATTGTCACAGAGTGCCTGCTGAATTATTTCAGCAGGCACTCTTTTCCGATCACCACACGCCATGCGGCGGTGATCGGAAATACACAGGGTGGGTACGCCCTTTGTCCGTAAGAGGTTAAAGAATCAGAGTTTAAGACAAGGAGCAAGAAACTAAGGTTTGCTAGAATTTCCTTGTGTGTTGTTGCCTTGATGCTAGCTAGTCCTCCAACTGCAGCAGACAAGGTCTAAATCTTAACTCATATTTACTGTTTTCCTTCTTTACTGTTCATCCCCATCTAAACATGTGCTCCATGAACAATGCTGCTTAGTGTGTGTCCTGTGCAATGTATGATCAAACCTTATTGCAGATGCAAATAAGGGGGGACATGGTGTCATGAACCCTCAATTTTGCATAAGCAATGTTTATATGTGTTGGTTTACTTACCTGGGCTACAGATGCAGTTAGAGCAGTCTGAAATCCTCGAGGTGGAGAAAAAGAATTTGATTGGTGATCAACCAGCAGCACGAGATACCTGTAAAAGAAAGCGACAGTTACTTGCTGCGTTTTCATGTAAGTCGCAGCGAAGAATCAAGACCTACGCCAGTCAAGTCAATGGAAGAACTTCTGAGACAACTTATCAAGAAGGCAGAATCACAAGGAGGAGAAGAATGGCTGTACAGGCTGTACAGAAGAAAGGCGACAGTACAGGCGATCTTCATCTACAAGTGGCTATTCCAGTCTTCGCTCCCCTGTACATACAGAGCACAAAGATGGACAGGATTGCAGATAGTATCGCGGTGGTGCACACTGCGAGGCTCCTCCCTCTTCACCTCCCAAGAAAGGAGTCAGAAAAGAGAATAGGACCTTCTATCCATCGCTGGACAAAACCAACTTGCGCAGAGAACAACGACAACTCCTTTATACTCACCAACGATCACCGGAGTCAAAGGTGAGGAGGTCCCGTGCGTCTGAAAAGGAAAAATCACCCGTTAACACACAGGAGGGTGAACAATCACACAATACAGTTAATAGTGACTGTACTTTACAGTGCACTAAAAATCCTGAAATGTATATTAATCACTTAGAGCAGGCATGCTCAACGAGCGGCCCTCCAGCTGTTGTATAACTACAACTCCCACAATGCCTTGCTGTAGGCTGATAGCTGTCGGCTGTTCGGGCATGCTGGGAGTCGTAGTTTTGCAACAGCTGAGGGCCGCAGGTTGAGCATGCCTGACTTAGAGGAACAACTCCCTTGTGACAGGATACAGCTTTTCAAGGATTTTTTTTATCATTTATATCTCAGAAGGATATAAGTCATACTCAGGAATCTGCTTGGTCAACTCCGAGCAGAGTCTCTGAATCAGATTATCAGATTTTACCTGAATCCTCTAAGATGATAAATTTTTGAGACCATCATTAGAGGCTGGCAGTGGTATTAAAGAGATATCTTTAAAATAATCTATGCCATGCCAGATATCCCCTTTAGAATTCCACCTGTCAAAACAATTAAAAGAAAAAATATGGAACAGGGAATATGTTGACGTTTTTTCCCTCCTACACTCTTCTAAGGATACATTGAAAATTGACAAAAAAAGAGGATGAGGAGAGAAGGAGGAGTCAACAAAATACTTTTTTAAACTGGATACAGGCATTCTGCATTTATGCTGCAGTTTTAGGTGAAAAATATCTGACGCAATGCAGAGGATTATTTCACCACCTAGACAGTATACTGGAAGCATACAGAAATGTTGGAGGTTCAGCATGGTGCGCATATGATGAATCATTTCGCCAAAATTATCTGTTTATCCAGAATTAAATTGGGGATACAAAGATGTGTGTGTTTGTATTAATGTAATGTTGCCCCAAAGATCACATAATTTTAATCAGCAATTACCAAAAAAAGGAGTTTGCTTTGCATTCAGCGAGACAACATGCAAATGGCAAACAAGCTGCAGATATAGACACAAATGCACTTTCTGTGCAGGGAATCATCCAGCCACAAAGTGTTTTATAAAACATGGTCAGCTCTTCACAAAGAATCCAAAAGAGAAGATGACGCCAATGATATTGCCAAGGCATACATTATTTAAAAACGTATCCAGACAAGGGGATCGCTCAATTGTTAATTGAAGGTTTCTCCATAGGCTTTTATGTTCCTACACTTAATGGTACCGGTTGTTCTTTTGTTGATAATTTAAAATCAGTTAATAAAAATAAAAAAGTGGTTTTGGAAAATATTAATAAGGAAATATCCAAGCATAGATTTGCAGGTCCATTTTCATCACCTCCTTTCAAAATTTTTGGAGTTTGGTTCCCAAAAAAGAAGCAAACAGTTACTATTTAATTCATGACTTATCTTATCCGAAAGACTTCTCTTTAAATGACTCTATTACTAAAAATGCAGCTAGTGTTCAATATGCTTCCTTCGAACAAGCTTGATCTTTACTCAGAAAAGCCGGGAGACAGGCTTTACTGTCAAAAATTGATATCAAATCCGCTTTCAGGCTGTTATCAATTTAAACCAACTGGATATAATTCACTCAGATTTCAATTGTACGGTAACTTCTATTCAAAGTACTACCTATGGGCTTTACACTATCGTGCTACTACTTTGAAGCCTTTCTTACATTTCTACATTGGATGGTAGAAAAACATTATAGTGAAGGATATATCCTCCATTATTTAGATGATTTTCTATTTATAGGTGAGGATAAATCTGAGTATTATATAAATTTACTAAATACGTTCAAGTACATCGCTGAATATTTCAATTTACCGTTAGCTGAAGTAAAAACGGTTTATCCCACTAAATGTATTACATTTTTAGGCATTGAAATTGATACCCTCAATATGGAGTTCAAAATCCCAGAGGAAAAAATTTATTCTACAAAAATTGTACTAAATAAAGTATTAAAATATAAAAAAAACTACTTTGAAACAGTTACAATCTGCCTTGGGATCATTAAACTTTATATTAAGAGTGATCCCTATGGGAAGAATTTTCTCGAAACATCTATATTCAGCCACGGCGGGTAAGAAGTTCCCGCATGATCATATCCGTATGAATAGACAATTAATAGATTACATTGTTATTTGGTTATGTTTTTGGGAAAAATTCTATGGCAGATCTGTGTGGCAAGAAGAATTTGTTGATTCAGATTCACTTCAATTATTTACAGATGAAGCTGCATCAATAGGTTATGGCGCAATGTTTAACAAACAATGGTCTGCTGAAAAATGGCCAGATAAGTGGTTAGGTAAACCTTTTATTAAAAACATTACTTTCTTAGAGCTCTTCTCAGTACTGGTATATTTAATGATTTGGCAACATTAATTCAAAAATAAATGCATCTTGTTTTCTGACAATAAAGGTGTCGTTTTTGCAATAAATTGTCTAACAGCAAAATCGGAAGCAGTTTATATTAAAACATTGAGACAAATTGTCTTAATATGCTTAAACAATAACATGTGGATTAAAGCAAAATACATAGAAGGTAGATCAAACATAATTGCTGATTCTTTGTCCCGACAGAAAATCTCACTGTTCAGACAACTGGATTTAGATGCGGAAAGAAAAGGAATACCATGTCCTCTGGACCTATGGAAATTGATTGGTCATTGATCAACAATTTATTTAGTAAAGCTTTGTCACCTAATACATGGACAGCCACATGGAACATGTGGAGTACATTTTGCTAAACACAACATACTCCCGCTCATTCACTTTATTATTAGCCTTTTAAGGAATGGTAGAAAAGGAGAGTATATTAAAAATATTATATCTGGAATTTCCTACTTTCAAAAGATACTGAATATACCCCCTTTTCATCCAATTTTTTATTGAAACAAATCATAAAGGGATATAAAAGAAACAACCCTATAACCTCTAGAACAGGGATGCACAACATTTTCTGGTTGGGGGCCACATTGTCAAACTGAACCAAGGACAAGGGCCAAAATAAAATTTAAAAGGGTATTAAGAACTGAAATACTGTAATTTATGTACATATTGTACATACAGTATATACTATAAATGTCTGGTTGCATTTCTAGTACTCCCATCTAATGGGAGAATACATGAAAAATATATGTGAGTAGCCACAAGACATAGACATGTCTGTTACCAGATGGTTGGGGGCCGCACAGAATGGTATCAAGGGCCGCATGTGGCCCCCGGGCCGCAGGTTGTGCACCCCTGCTCTAGAACAAGACCGTTGTCAATAGATTACTTAAAGAAATTCATCGAATACCCTACATTTGTTATTCTAATTACGAGTCATCGCTATTTCAGGCAGCCTTCCTATTGACATTCTTTGGTGCACTTCGCATAAGCAAAGTCACAGCTGCAAACAAAAGATCAGAGGCACCATTAAATATTAAGGATATGTAGACTTTTTCAAATAAAATATGCATTTTCATAAAAAGATCTAAAACTGATCAATTAGGCAAGGGAACATGGATTAGTCTCAACAAAATTCTTCATCAAATGTATGCCCGGTTAAGGCCTTGAAAGAGTGGTTAGGAATAAGAAACCCCTCACAAGGCCCACTATTCATACACCAAGACGGATCTCCACTAACCAAATACCAATTTAATTTTATGCTTACGCAATGTTAAATATATTTCAATCTAAATAATAAGAAAATATCGTCACACTCATTCCGCATAGGTGCGGCTACATATGCCCATAAAATCGGTCTTCACATACGAACCATAAAAAAGATTGGCAGATGGAGCTCTGATAGATATAAATTATACATTAGGCCTGAACTATTATGTCAATTTCTTTCAGAACTGAAGACTATATGGATTTTTGGAACCAATCTCATTTCGTCAGCAAGTAATCGGTCAACAATGAGATTCAAAACGGATAACCTAGTTTTAAGTGACAAGATAATTATAATTTGGAGGGGCATCTTGAATCTACGGATAAAATACATTTATGCTTAATATTACATGTTGGATCCAATGACCTAGGTAAAGTTAGTACACATTTACTCATTAATTACATTATTAAATATTCGAAAACTTTTCCCTCAAACAAAACTGGCATACTCTGAAATTATACCGAAATGGGAATGAAACTCCATGAATTTAAGATTTATGGAAAAAATGTGAATTCAGATGCATAAAAACATTGAGAAATTTTTGCTAAAACATTATGAATTATCTTGTAGTCACTCTGAGTTAGAAGGGTTTATACCAGGCCTTTATGACATACGTAGAGAAACAAACCCTGTCTGATATAGGCTTAGACATCTTTAACATTGGTATGCAGAATTTGGTTGAAAGTGGCTGTGGTGTAGGTTAGCCATTTAGTCAAATTTAGCTGTATGAAGGATGAGGTAATAGTCACTCTAAGTGTGTACAAGGTAATGTATTCTAGAATTCATGTGGGTAAAGTAAGTCTAGTTAAAGAATGTTGATGGTATTAATTAATAAATTGGTTTAATGATATTAATTGAAGGTAACATAAAACAAAATCACCATGGCCAAAAATTACCAACAATTAACAATATATAATAAATTAGATTGGATAAATCAAGTGGTGTGGTTGTTCTTTCGTAACAATATCCTGCGGTATTCGAGTATGGGTAAATATGACACCATGCGTGCCTTGAAGAGCCTTTCAAGGGTGAATACATTGGCACTAGATGTAATCATGTTGCATATTTGGAAGCCCAGATCTTGGATCTAAATAAGCAGCTTGAAACCCTTAGGGGCATTGGAGACCTGTAGAGAGGATTAGACCTCACTGTACAGGCACTGACTGGGTTCACTGAAATGGAGGTGGGAGGAGGAGAGCAAGATCAGGACTATCAGATCAGCAGTTGTGTTAATGTAGGAAGAAGGGGTAGAGGGTAAAGTGCCAGGGAAGCTAGTCCTGAACTGGAACGCCCTAGTAAATATGCCTGTTTGGCTGATATTAGTGATGAAAACCCAGAACCAGCAACACTGTAGCAGAGCGTTTCTACTAGCAACCAGGAGGATGACCGCTGCAGGATGGATGGGAAAAGCAGTGCAGCAAAGGTCAGACAGATGCTGGTGGTAGGGGACTCTATTATTAGGCGAACAGACAGGGTCATATGTTGCAAAGACCGTGAATGGCGAACAGTGTGTTGTCTGCCGGGTGCTCTGGTTCGACATGTTACAGATCGGATTGACAGATTGCTGGGTAGGGCTGGGGAAGACCAGGCGGTCAATGACAAAGTGAGGGGGGAGATGGAAGGTCCTTAAAAATGATATTAGGGAACTAGAAAAGAACTCAAGTACAGGACCTCCAAGGTAATGTTTTCAGAAATACTACCAATGCCACGAGCGTTACCAGAGGGACAACGGGAGCTTAGGGAGTTAAAGGATAACTGTCATATTATTTTTTTTTTTGAGTATTGGATTGTGGTGATTAATATCACCTTGGTGGCCCTATTTAAACTTTTCACTGTGTATTCAATTACCCCTTAATTCCACAGTTTTGTTCCCTGTACTGCCTATTTTTACCTGTGCTTAAAATCAGGTTGCTATGCAGGGTCCGTCTATCTGTTGAAGGACGGAGGACGCAGAAGCAGGCTACGTGCAAGGTCACATTACTGACAGACAGGGACTGTAAATAAATGATTAAAGCCAGATCCTCCCCAGCAGCTGATAACAGTGCCTGGGATGTGTGCACTTCTCCCTGTCCCTGCGCTTGGCAGACGCTCCCTCACTCAGCAGAGCTGGGACAATGCAGAGTCGAAGCAGCGCAGACCAGGGAAGAGAGATCTGCCGTCTGCTCAGTGTATAAATGAAAGCAACATGTGGTAAGAGGACCCCTTTGTGCTGCAGGAGATTAACCATTTAGGGGGAGGGCTCTGGTTACTGACACTTTTGGGGGGCTACGGTTACTGGCTAGTAGGGCAGGCAGGATTAGCCTCAGGGTGAGGGCAGTGGCGGCCATCTTAACTGAATAGTGAGATTGCAGTTTTTTGCAGACTGGTTGCTAAGGGCTGAATCTTATTAAATATGGGGTAAGTCAGTCTAATAGTAACTGATTCTGGAATATCATGTTATTAGTAACTACATATATGAAAATTGAAATTAGGGTCTAAATGTGACAGTTATCCTTCAGATAACTGGTTCAGAAGCTGGTGCAGGAAGGAATGGTTTGGGTTCATGGAGAACTGTGCCTACTTCTCTGTCAGCTACAGGCTCTACAGTAGGGACGGGCTGCACCTCAATAGGGGGGGTGCAACTGCCCTGGGGAAAAATATGGTTAGACGGCTGGGTGAGATTTTAAACTAGGATCTGGGGGGGGGGGGTCATACTAATAAGGGGGTAGATAGTGTAGATAGAGAGTTGGATATAAAAGGGGTCAGTGGGGATTTAGTGGGGGCTGGCATTAGCGAGGAAAGTAGGGAGAAGACTGGGCATAACAATACACTTATGAACTGCTGGTAACAAGAACCTGTTACTGGATATTCACTTTACAGGTAATAGTAATTGAAAATGTATTTTCACAAATGCCAGAAGTCTGTCTAGCAAAATGGGGGAGCTAGAGGCTATGGTACTAGAAGAACACATAGATGTAGTTGTTGTGGCTGAGACTTGGTTGGATTCTTCGCATGACTGGGCTTTAAATATTACAATCAAATTTAGACTAGAACCTTCAGAATCACAGGTGCATATCCATGAAGCAAACATGATTATAAAAAAGAAAATGGCTGCACACCATTATACATATAAACAATAGAGCTAAGAAATGGGGATCATTCTAAATAAAAGTGGTATAATACCTATTATAAATTTTCTTGTAGTATTAATTGAGGGTAGCGCATCTTTTAGACTGTACACGCCCATCTACCTGGGACTTCTGAGTATGTATGTAGCTGGTTCCCACACTGCCCTGAATATTGTAGGCTTAAGTAAGTCCAAAGAGAGGCAGTATATCAAATATGTGCGCTAAGAGCTTCCATTGACTCATATATAGTAGGTTTTATACCACTTTTATTTAGAATGACCCCAATTTCTTAGCTCTATTGTTTATATGTATAATGGGCTGTAAATATTAAGGGTTTTACACTATTTAGGAAAGATAGGGTCAATAGAAAAGGTGGTGGTGTGTGCCTGTATGTGAGGAGTGATCTAAAGACAAGTGTGAAAAGGGCAATTGTGGGTGAGGATGGTGAGGATGTGGAAACTTGGACCCAACTTGGGAAGGTGGAAAGCCGAGCGAGGACAGCAGTACAGAGGGGGAGGGGTGCACCGCAACAGGCTGAAAGTGGAAGTGGGGTGGCAAAAAGGAGAAGGCGGGTTACACCACACAGGCCCACAACTGTTCTAGGGAGCAACCCCTTGCGGAAATCTCCCTTGCCAAGGGGTAGATGTTCCGCTGTATGGTGCTTTTTTGAAGAAAGTGCGGACGACAAAAGAATAGTAGTTTTCAACCTTTGCCATACAAAAATGAGCCGGGGTGTGAACACTAGCAACCTCACCACCACCAGCATGATCCACCACATGGTATCCAAGCACCATAATAAGTGGGACGAACGCCTTTGTCCACAATCTGTGTCTGCGGGTCACACCACTGCCTCCTCTTCCCCTGTGTTAGATGCTGGCCAATCCCCTGTCGAAGGCGCAGGCACATATGCATCCCACCCTGCACCTGGACCTTCGCAAGCACCATCAGCGAACCACATCCACTTCCGTGTCCCAGCACAGCGTACAAATGTCCTTACCCCAGGCATTTGAACGCAAACGCAAATGCCCAGCCACCCCCACAGGCCATAGCACTAAATGCGCAACTTTCCAAATTACTGGCCCTGGAAATGTTGCCATTTAGGCTTGTGAACACTGAGGCCGTCCGCAGCCTGATTGAAGGCAGACGTCCCTCGTTACGCAGTCCCCAGCCGCCACTATTTTTCACGGTGGGCCGTACCCGCCTAACACCAACATGTGTCCCGTAACATCACACGTGCCCTGACCAATGCAGTTACTGTGAAAGTCCACTTAACTACGGACACATGGACAAGTGCATTCAGCCAGGGATGCTACATTTCCTGATGGCACACTGGGTGGACGTTGTGGAGGCTGGGAGCGAGTCGTACCCTGGGATGGCACAGGTGCTACTGACGCCAAGGATTGCGGGCCCTACGTCGATCAGGGTTTCCGCCAGTACCTACGTTAGTGGCTCCAAACCCCACTTCTCCGCCTCCTCCTCCACTTCCACTTTTGAATTATCCGTGTGCAGCACCAGTCAGTCATCAGTTGGTAGCTGGAAGCAGTGTAGCACTGCAGTGGGGAACCGGCAACAGGCCGTGCTGAAGCTGATATGCTTAGGTGACAAACAGCACACCTCCGCAGAGCTGTGGCAGGAGATAAGAGACCAGACTCAACCTACAACCAGGCATGGTTGTGTCTGATAATGGCCATTACTTGGTGCTAGCTTTGGAGCTCGGCAAGCTCAGATATCCCATGCCTAGCCCACATGTTCAACCTTGTGGTTCAGCGGTTTCTCAAAACCTACCCCAATTTGCCTGAGCTACTGGTGAAGGTGCGCCGTGTGTGTGCACATTTCCGCAAATCATCGACAGCTTCAGCCAGTCTGTCAAATCTCCAGCAGCATTTGAAATTGCCAGCTCAACGGCTGTTGTATCAGCACGCGCTGGAACTCCACGTTCCACATGTTGGCCAGGCTGTGTGAGCAGCAGAGGGCAGTAGTGGAATACCAGCTGCAACATGGTCGGCGCCTTTCCGGTCAGCTTCCGTTATTCACAAGCAAGGAGTGGGCATGGATGTCTGACCTCTTTGAGGTTTTAAGAAACTTTGAGGAATCAACACAGATGGTGAGCGGCAATAACGCTATTATCAGCGTAACCATCCCACTTCTCTGTCTACTCGCTCGCTTGCTGCTCACAAATAAGGACGATGCTTTGCATGTGGAAGAGGTGGAAATGGGGGAAGACATTACACAGGGTGATAGCCAGACCACCCTCAGTTCGTCTTCTCAGTGCGAATTGGACGATGAAGAGGAGGAGGAGGAGCAGAAGACAATTGCCTCTGCTACAGACGGTAATACCCATGGAAGTTTAATTCCATTTGTTCAGAATGGGTGGGAAGAAGAGGAGTAAGACGATGAGGAGATTGAGAGTGATTCTCCTGATGACGACAGTGAAGTCTTGCCTGTTGGTACTCTGACTTCATGTTAGTCTGCCTTTCCTGCGACCCGCGCATTATACGCATTTTAGATAACACGGATTACTGGATGTTCACAATTTTTGACCCCCGCTACAAAGAGAACTTCTCATCTCTCATTCCTCTGGTGGAGAGGACGAGCAAAACAGTGCAATACCAGAAGATCCTTGTTGAAACATTGCTCCAAAAATTTCCATCTGATAGCGCTGCCGGCAGAGTCCAGTTCCTTGGCCAACCGAGGAGGGGAGACAAGGGGAACACAGAGCAGTTCCAACAGAGGCAGGGCAACACTCTCCAAAGCCTGGGACAGTTTCATGACACCCCACCAGCACCCTCACCCTTATGCGCTGCCTAGTACAACAAGGAGGGAAACATTTTGGAAGATGGTGAAGGAGTATATAGCAGACCATGTCAGCGTTCTTAATGCTCCCTCAGTGCCTTACATCTACTGGGTGTCCAATCTGGACACATGGCACGAATTGGTGCTCTACGCCTTGTAGATGCTGGCCTGCCCTGCCGCCAGCGTTTTGTCTGAGCAGGTATTTAGTGCTGCTGGTGGCATTATAACAGATAAGCGTATTCACCTGTCAACTGAAAATGCTGACAGGTTGACTCTTATAAAAATGAACAAGGGCTGGATTGACCATGACTTCTCGACTCCACCAGAGGAAAGCGGCTGAACATAAAGGCACTTTAAATGTGTTGTACTGAATACACTGTATTCCCATGCACCCCTTCCACCACAAACAAGAGTACTGTATATGGTTGAATCTTCTCATCCTCCTCTTCCATCATATCAACATGCCTATTCGTCACATACAATGCCCTTGCATGTATGCCCTTCGCATATAATGTTTTACGGGGACAGCTCACCTGCATGCCCTCGCATATAATGCTTTACAAGGTCAGCTCACCTGAAGGCCCTCGCATATAATATTTTAGTGGGTCAGCTCACCAGCAGGCCCGCACCTAAAATCTTTTACAGGGTCAGCTCAGTAGCAGGACCATACCTAAAATATTTTACAGGGTCGGCTCACCAGCAGACCCTTGCATATAATTTTTTACAGGGTCAGCTCACCATCAGGCTTTCACCTACAATCTTTTACAGGTTCATCTCACCAGCAGGCCCACACCTAAAATCTTTTACAGGGTCAGCTCACCTGCAGGCCCGCACCTAAAATATTTTACAGAGTCAGCTCACCTGCATGCCCTCACCTAATTATACCTAATAGGTAATTTGTGCACATGCTGCCTTGCTTGGATGTGGTAGCCATAGCTGCTTCTGAGGCTAACTCTCCGGAATCAAACCATGATTCCCCCGTTACCTATGGTCTACATGGTTTGGGCTGAAAATAACATCAAAAGTTGATAGGGCAGACATCCGAATTGACACGTGACATCTGTCACGGGGACGTGCAATCGTCCCCAGGTTATCTAAAGTCACTAAAGCGGCAGCAGGCCCTTGCCCATATTGTTTTAGATGGTCAGATCAGCGGGCCCTTGCTCCAGCAGGCCATCAATCATAATTTTTCAAGGCTGTGTATGATGCCCTCTTTTATATGTAACAAAAGGTGTATTGGAGTGCAGGTTCCTTGTAATTTTTGGCAGCCCTTTCAGCAGCATAGGCTTTATGAGTGTAGGAGTCCCACTACATGAACAATTGTACCACAATGTGAATGAGGCCCTCCTTTATGTGATATACAGGTTGTATCGGAGTGCCTCTTCCTTGTAATTTTTGGCAGCACTTGTACTTTATATATAAGTAAATATACAGGAAAGAATGTTTCCTATCAATTTTTCCTCTAAAATTTTTTTCTTCGGTTTTGTGCGTATTCTTGTCAGTCTATAAAAGTGGCGAACTATTCGGACGACATCGTTCCCAGCAACGACCTGCGAGTACAAGTATGCACTAATCACACTCCCCTCTTCAGAGAAGGGGGTGCCTGGTTTAATGCTCGGGTTCTCTTATAGACTTCCATTATACTCGGGTGCTCGGTCGAGCACCCGAACATCCCAATGTGTTCAGCCTGAGCACTACAGTGCTCGATCAACACTATACGGTGCCAAGTGATTGGCGCAAGGCAAACGTGGTGCCCATATTCAAAAATGGATCAAGGTCCTTCACAGGTAATTATAGACCTATAGGATTGAAAAGTATAGTTTGTAATTGGATTGAAAACTGGCTGAAGGACCGTGTCCAGAGAGTAGTGGTCAATGATTCCTATTCAGAATGGTCCCGGGTTATAAGTGGTGTACCCCAAGGTTCAGTGCCGGGCCCTTTAATATTATTAGATTAATAGCACCATTTCTATTTTTGCAGATGATACTAAGCTCTGTACAGTCTACGAAAGATGTCCATATACTACAAGTTGACTTGAACACTCTGAGTGATTGGGCATCAACTTGGAAAATGAGGTTCAATGTGGACAAATGTAAAGTTATGCATCTTGGTAGTAATAATCTCTGTGCTTCATATGTCCTAGGTGATGTAACACTGGGATAGTCACATATAGAGAAAGATTTGGGTGTTCTTGTGGATAGTAGATTAAAACACAGCATACAATATCAATCAGCTGCTTCTAAGGCCACCAGGATATTGTCATGCATTAAACGAGGCATTGGCTCGCGGGGCAGGGATGTAATACTACTACTTTACAAAGCTCTGGTGCGGCCTCATCTGGAATATGCATTTCAGTTCTGGGCACCAGTCCATAGAAAGGATGCACTACAGCTGGAAAAAGTACAGAGGAGAGCGACTAAAATGATAAGGGGCATGGAGGGTCTTAGTTATGAAGAAATATTAAAAGAATTGAATTTATTTAGTCTTGATAAGAGACGTCTAAGGGGGGACATGATTAACATATACAAATATATAAATAGGCCATACAAAAAATTCTGTGAAAAACTGTTTTATGTAAAATGCACTGAAAAGACAAGGGGGCACGGCCTCCGATTGGAGAGGAAAAAGTTCAGTCTCCAAAATCGTAAAGAACTGTGAGAACTGTAAGAACTGTGAATCTGTGGAATAGACTTCCTCAGGACGTGGTCACAGCAGGAACAGTGGAAAGTTTTAAAAAGGGTTTAGATAAATTCCTAAAAGTAAACAACATTAATGCTTATGAAAATGTGTATGAAGAGCAAATCCCATTAACAGAGATATCAGATATGGGGCATTTATATAGAAACCCATTTAATAAATGATGTCCCAAAGAGCTTTAAGGTGGCAAATAAATAAGGCCACTCAACATCAAAGGGATGTTAAGGACCATTCTTGTTGTTCCCTAAAACCTAACTGACTACCTGAACATGCCTGATATTTTCAGTGGTAGATTTAACAGTCATGAAGCCTGTATCATTTTAAGGATACATTTATTTAATCTGGTTGCCAGTATTTTAGCAAGTATTGTATAATCGTTAACAATGAAATAGGATCAGTCAGTTGGATTCTTGTCTGGTTTAAGGATGAGGCATCTGTGTAACAGACAAATACAAGATGTGAACCCAGCCTAACTTGAAGGAGAAAATTACATATTGAATCTTCACTTCTTTATTACAGTTAGAACAAAAAGCAAAATAACCTTTTGAAAATCACAGTAGACTAACACAATCTAGCTAAACTAATAACGCCCCAACATTTGTACCATTCATGTCTTTTATTGAAACGTTAAGAGTTAGGAGCGAAAGGGTAAGTGAACCTTTGTGTTAAAGGGAATCTGTAACTTTAGTTTTTGCTGCCACTTAAAACCAGATAATGACACATATCCTCTTTCTTCTCATTTGCTTTTATTTTCTAACTGTAATTTTGTTATTCTATTTTCTGAACAAGCTTATGGGAGCTGCCACCTTGCCTGAGCTGTTCTTGTTGTTAACAGTCTATAGAGATATGCTTTACACCATCTGTTATTCTAATACTGTGATAACAAGATGACTGCTCATAACTGATCTGAACAGACCAATATGTGGCACCTATTATTAGGCTTAGTGTGAAAACTGCAGGATTTAATGTTTTGTCTTTTTTTTTTAATATAGATAGTGATAATAGAAAATTAAATATAACATAATTATTTAAAAATATGTTTAACATAAAATCTTGATTCAAACAATGTAATTTTTCGATGACACATTAGTTTAGTGCTCTCATTAAGAGAAACAAAATAAGAGTATTGCAGGTTTGATACCTTTTAATGGCTAACAAAAATAGAAGTTATGATGTTACATAGCGAGCTTTCGAGACATCACCAGTCCCTTCATCGGGCGTACTACAAGAATATATGAAGACACAGCAATATATATATATACAATAAGAACAGAGACATGGGGGGATGAATGGACATGAGAATGAGTCCTTAATTATCTTACAGATAAGTGGTGTGAACATTTTATGGTCTCTTAATTGATGTTATCTCAGAGACTTGGTGCCCCAACTATGTCTATATAAGACTCTTTAGATTTTGTAGTATGTCAAAAATCCCAGGGACAAATTCAGTCTAGTATTCAAAGTGTCAAGCTGTGTTATAAATTTGTATTCCCAAATTCTTCTAGCTCTTTGGGATTTGAAGTTACCTTTTAATATGAGAACTTTCATGTGTTCTTCATTGTGTCCTGGGCTACAGAAATGCTTAGCCACAGGAAAGTGTAGCTTATTCTCTTTAATTGTGTGGCGGTGGGACCTCATCCTTGCATTGAGTTTCTGTCCTGTTTCTCCAATGTAGAGGCCTCTAACAGGACATTTAGTGCAGAGAATCAGATAAAAACATTCGATGTAGGATCTTATAGTCCTGCTGTGTGTTGGGGATCCAGATTATTTGTTGTCATATGTGAACAGGTTTTGTATGTTCTTATATTACGGGGATGCTTCCTTTTTCTGTGGTACATGACCTTCAACTTGATCTGATCAGAATATTCCTTAGATTTGAAGGTTGTTGGTAAGCTAGTAAGGGGGGATCTGGGAAGATTGTTTTAGTCAATCATCCTTACGTGATGTAGTTTTTTGGCAGTTTTCCTCAGTACCTCTAGTTGTGGGTTGTAGGTCACAACCAGAGGTACACGCTGGTTCTGTTTCTTTTCATTGTATTGGAGAAGTTGACTTCTGGGGATCTTGGTAGCTCTTGTTATCTGATCTTCAATTGAAGCAGGATGATAGCCCTGGTATAAAAATGTCCTTTTCAGATATTGTAAATGCTCATCCCTGTCTGATTGACTGGAACAGATTTGGTTATATCTGATGGCTTGACTATAGATGATGGACTTTTTAATATGTTTGGGGTAGAAGCTGTCCCATTTGAGGTATGTAGACCGATAAATAGGATTTCGATACATGTCTGTATTGAGTCGTCTTGAAGTTTTATGGTGGTGTCCAGAAAGCTGACTTTTTTGTGTGAATAGTTGAGGGTCAGGTTTATAGTGGGATGGAATTTGTTGAATTGTTCATGAAAATGTATCAGTTTATGTTCAGTCAGTCCAGATTATTAGGATCATTGTCATCAATGAAACGGAAGTAGACCAAGGGTTTTTGGAGGCCATGTTACTTCCCATGGCGGTCCCAGTGCACTGTAAATATATCTCCTTGTCAAAAGTGAAATAGTTATGGGTAAGGATGAATTTGGTCAGTTGTAGTACAGACTCTGAGACGATCCCATTCGCCTCCAGGTATACTCGGCAAGCAGTTATTCCATCATCATGTGGGATATTCAAATACAAAGCTTCCACATCCATGGTGGCCAAGATTGTGCCTTTAGGGAGGGGACCTATGGTTGACAGTTTGTTCAATAAGTCAGTGGTGTCCTGTAGATAACTTGTTGTGTTCCTCACAAATGGTTTGGGGATGCCCTCTATCCAACCTGAGATTTTTCCAGTGAGGGTTCCCACACCTGAAAGGATCGGCCTCCCTCGATTCCCTGCTTTGTGTATTTTGGGAAGTATGTAGAATACTCCGACCCTGGGATTCTCAGGTACCAAGTCTAAAAGTTGTGTGGATCCTGCAGGAAGACCCCTAATTACCTTTTTTAACTCTCTCAAATATTTCTGAGTTGGGTCTTCCTCCATTTTGATATAGTATCGTGTGTCTGTGAGTTATCGGTGTGCTTCTTCTACATAGTCCAAAGTGTTGAAAAGGGACTATAGCGCCACCTTTATCTGCAGGTTTTATGGTGAGTCCTTTGTTGTTTTTTAATGAGAGCACTAAACTAGTTTTCTATTAGCTAACACGGTACCAGACTTTTTCCTTTTTCTTTTGACTTGATGACACATTCTCACTAGACATAAGCAAATATCTCAAAAATGCAATTCAGCGAATCGCATAAAAAAAATGCTATTTCCTGGCTGCAGAGAGCCTGTATAGTGGTGTAAAACACTGTGCCTTGCAATAACACGCATAGGGAGTCTGCTTTGGTAGTGAAATAATACTGTCAGTCCGTATGACATGCAGATGATAGGCGTCGCTCTTAGAATCACTGCACACTTCACTGCAGAGACCCAAGATCTTACTGTAGCTTGAAAGAGCGCACTCCTTTTACACCGTCGTCAGCTGATTCCACATAGATGTCTACAGAACCTGTTCTATGAAATGCTTATACAAGTAGAACCCCCCTGACAGAGTGGAGTCAGCAGTAAGTTTGTGTTGACATCACTGATTATTTTGCCCTTCCTCTGATCCGTCAGAACAAACCCCCCCCCCCCCCAAAAAAAAAACGAATCCTGTCTGTTGAGCATCCGCCTTCCCTTGGTCAGCATTTGGTCAGTAATCCATCAGTATTGCTAAAGCAAAAAAAAAAAACAGGATCCAAAACAGAGATGACACGTGAATGGAATATTGGCATGTCTTCTGTGTTTCGTACCCACTCCTGCTTTTGGCTACCAAATTATAAACCAATTCTGATGGGACCATACAGGCCTTACAGCTGCTACACAGACAGGAGTCATTGTGCGTCTAATTTTTCGTTCCTTCTGACAGATCAGAAGAAGGGTCAAATAAATTATGTCAACCAGGCCAAAAAGGCAAAATAGCGGCCCAGACATGAAGGGGGGGGGGGGAACAGCTTGAGAAGTCCACAGAGTGGCCCAATGTTATAGTGTTGAGGTAGCAGCAGCATGAGGAGACCAGTGGCCCAGTGACGTAGTATTGAGTTATCAGCAGCATGAGGAGGCAACAGACTGGCAACATGACATAGTGTGGAGGTGGCAGCAACAGCATGAGGAGACCACTGAGTGGCAAGGTGACATAGTGTGGAGGTAGAAGCAGCATGAGGAGGCCACAGAGTGGCACAATGACAGAGTGTGGAGGTGGCAACAGCAGCAGCATGAGGAGACCACAGAGTGACAAGGTGGCATAGTGTGGAGGTGGCAGCAGCAGCAGCATGAGGAGACCACAGAGTGGCAAGGTGACATAGTGTGGAGGTGGCACAGCAGCAGCATGAGGAGAACACAGAGTGGCACAATGACAGAGTGGGGAGGTGGCAGCAGCAGCATAAGGAGACCACAGAGAGACAAGGTGACATAGTGTGGAGGTGGCAGCAGCACGAGGAGACCACAGGGTGGCACAATGACAGAGTGTGGAGGTGGCAGCAGCAGCATGAGGAGAACACAGAGTGGCACAATGACAGAGTGTGGAGGTGGCAGCAGCAGCAGCATGAGGAGACCACAGAGTGGCAAGGTGACATAGTGTGGAGGTGGCAGCAGCACGAGGAGACCACAGAGTGGCACAATGACAGAGTGTGGAGTTGGCAGCAGCATAAGAAGGCCACAGACTGGCAAGGTGACATAGTGTGGAGGTGGCATCAGCAGCAGCATGAGGAGACCAGAGAGTGGCCTAGAGACAGTGTTGTGAGTTGGCAGCAGCATGAGGAGACCACAGAGTGACAAGGTGACATAGCGTGGAGGTGTCAGTAGCATGAGGAGACCAAAGAGTGGCCCAGAGACAGAGTTGTGAGTTGGCAGCAGCACGAGGAGACCACAGAGTGGCACAATGACAGAGTGTGAAGGTGGCAGCAGCAGTATGAGGAGAGCTGAGTGGTGAGGTGGCAGTAGCATCAGGAGACCACATAGTGACCCAGTGACATAGTGTGGAGGTGGGTGGCAATAACAGTACCTGCTGACCATGGTGGGTTTAAGAAGGAACACTTGGCATCAGATGTGTGGCATCAGGCGGGTGGCAGCTTTAGAATAGTAGCTGAGGCAGGTAGACAGAAGAATACAGTCTTTTTTGTCAAGGTTTGGGTGAGGCAGCATGGATAATCTAATCTGATGCATCAGGCATTGGTGGGTGGAAATCCTGGCTGATCCACGCCTGATTCATCTTGACAAAGGTCAGTCTCTCCTCATTTTCGGTGGACAGGGGAGTTTTCCTTTGGGTAACTATGGCCCCCGCTCTGATGCCACACTACTGGCGGGGCAGGACAGCTTTTCCAGGGCAAACTCTGCCAGTTGCGGCCACAAATACAGTTTGTCTGCCCAGTAGTCCAGCAGATCTTCAATGTGGGGTGGCAGGGTGCTGTCCAAGAATGCCACTACCTGCTGGTTAAGGTTATGCTCCAGGTCTAGCTGCTGGTGAGTAGTTTCTTCAATAGGCGGGTTAAGAAAGCTGCTCATCATTGACGCTAGACTGAAGCTGTTGCTGATGGAGCTGGTACTGCTCCCCCCTCTCCCACCACAGCAGCCATGGCAGTGGAACAAGAGGGCAGAGGGCCCGCTCCAGTCAGACCTGTGAGAGGATGGATGATGGCACAGATAGGCTGCGGCCAACTGACTACATAGGATGTCTCTATAGTAGCTCAGTTTGTCCTCCTTCTCAGTGGATGTAAAAAAGGCCCCCATTTTGGACCAGTAGCGAGTGTCCAACAAAGTGGAGAGCCAGAAGTCATCCCTCTGCGGAATGGTTACAATTCTGATGTCACTACCAAAACAAGTGAGCATGCAGCAGGCCATTTGTGCAAGTGACACAGAGGGACTCCCTGCCTCCATCTCCACTGTATACTGCCACAGTGTGCCTGGGTCATCTACCTCATCTTCCTCATCTCCCGCTTGCTCCTCCAGCTGCTCCTGTTCCTCCTCTCCTATCACTTGTGTAGAAAAACCACCCATTTCGCTACACAATGCTCGTGCTCCAATGTCCTCCTCCAGTTCCGCCCCCACAGGGCTCATGTAGCCGTGAGATGTAGGCACTACATCTCCAGTCCCCTGACTAGCCAGATTTACCAGCATCTGTTCCAGAATATGAAGCAGTGGAATGAAGTTGTACATGCCATAGTCCTGGCGACTGACAAATAACGTGGCATCTTCAAAGGTCCTGAGCAAACAGCAGGTGTCACGCATAAGCTGCCACTGGCTGATATCAAAGTTACACAGGGGAGTACTCCTTGGATCATCAAGAAATCGTTTATAGCCTCTCTCTGTTCGTATAGTCAGTCCAATTTATGGAGGGTGGCATTTCAACAAGTGGAAACGTTGCATATCAGCCTATGTTGGGGGATGCCATTCTGCCACTGCAGCTCAAGGAGGGTGTGCATTGCAGTGTACGAGTGGCTGAAGTGCATGTAAAGTTTCCAGGCCATTTTTAGGATGTCTTGAAGATGGGTGGAAGACCAGATTGAACAAGTGTGCCATGCAGGGCGCATGGCTCATCCCTCCTTGATGCAGCGCCGACATCATGTTCTTCCCGTTGTCGGTCACTATGGTTCCGATTTTGTCGGAGAAAGCCAGTATTTGATTTCTTGACGAAGGACGCAGAGCAGTTCCTCCCCTGTGTTACTCCATTCACCTAGGCGAACTAGGTGCAGAACAGCGTGACACCGCCGTGCCCTGCAGATGTGGTATGCTGGTGGGGCACTGTGAATTGTCCCTGCAGTGGAGGCTGAGGTGGAGGATGATCCCTCGTTCCCAGAGTTCTTTACTCCATGTCCTAACATGTGAAGCAGCCATTTTAGGAAAAAATGTGATTCGTTATCACGAAGCATCAGGAAATTCGGATTTGGTGCGAATCGAATTTTTTATGAAATTCGGATCGAATTCCACTTCGTTAACTTCGATTCGCTTATCTCTAATTCTCACATTCCCAATACTTTAGCAGATTTGTACCTATGAAACTGGCTGACCTGTTCCATGTGCACTTGGCAGCTGAAGGCATCTGTCCCATGTTCATATGTGCCCGGATTGCTGAGAAAAATGATATTTTATTATATGCAAATGAGCTTTTAGCAACGGGGGCGATGATTACACCTAGAGGCTTTGTTCTCTCTACAAGTGCCGCACACTCTGTACTTTCATTGACAGGGCCAGAGGTGATGATGTTTACACTGCCTAACACTGTCAATCAAAGTGCAATGATGTTCATGGATGTACACTACAGCTGTTTCCCAAAAGATCATGCAGCCTGTCTCGTTTGCCTCAGACCACCTCGATGTTCCATGATGCTTCAGGGAAAATATTCTATGGAGAGAAAAGACAAACGTGGAACATTTTTAGTACAAAGGGGCAACACTATGTTTGGAGAGAAAAAAAACATTGCACACCAGCACCAAAACTTTATATCACTTGTGACGTAAGGTGAAGGGGTCATCAATGGGTTTCCAGCTGCTTTGCTGCTTCAAGACCTGGACGCCTTGTGATATTTGAGGCAAAAAGGGGAATCAAAACACTTTGCAAGAGAGTGTAAGAGCAGCAGCCCAAGGCTGAAGAGACATTGGGAGATGCAACAAGACAATGACCCAAATCCCATAGGTAATCAACTAAATTTAACATTTGTGCTTTGGAATGTCCAAGCCAGAGTCTTGACCTTAATCTGAGTCCTGAATAGTTCTGTGCGCACCAGGTATTCCCAAAACATTTATGAACTGAAACACATTTGCAGGGAGGAATTGTCCAAAATTCCTCCTCAAAGTTGTATGTTTTAAAGCTACAGGAAACGTGTGATTGAGGTGATTGCTGCTAAGGGGTTTCTAAAGGGTATTAAATCCAAGGGCTGACTTACTTTGAACTGTTCATGTTTACTCGATCTGCTCAATAACAACCATTTTTTTGTTATTAGTTAATTTACATTGTATTTGTCTATAATTGAGACTTTGCTAACAATCAGATCATATTTTATTAGTAATCAATGATACTTGTTACTACTCACATATCTCCCATGCACAGACCCTAGAGCAGTCGTGGCGAACCTATGGCACAGGTACCAGAGGCAACACTCAGAGCCCTCTCTGTGGGCACCCATGTTCTGGAAAAATTCTAAGGCATACCAATATGCCTTAGTCTTTACCTGCCATTCTTTAGCGCAGGCAACGCACTGAATATATGTCGGCTAATATAGCTAACTGATAAAATGCATGGAAGATATACTATATTGGACTGTAGTATTCAGGTTAAATTGCTGTGTTGGCACTTTTACGATTAATATGTGGGTTTTTCGTTTACAGTTTGGGCACTTAGTCTGTAAAAGGTTCACCAACACTGCCATAGAGTATGCTGGAGCTGGCAACACAGTAAAACTAAGTAAAATGTTTTTTTTAACATGTTGAAAACATTTTTGATTTAATATTAAGGTGTTTTTTCTATATATTTAGATATCACACCTGTACAATTTGTTGATGCCTTTATATAAAATATATATTTTTATATAATAAAGAAGGAAGTAATAAATTTGGCAATTTTTTTTTCCCTGTGCACTGGGTTTGATTGCTCTTTTATGCCATTTTACAATTTGGCCACTAGATGGTGCTACAAACAAAATACACTGAACAAAACTATAAACGGAACACTTTCGGTTTTGCTCCCATTTTGCATGAGCTGAACTCAAAGATCTGAAACATTTTCTACATACACAAAAGACCCATTACTCTCAAATATTGTTCACAAATCTGTCTAAATCTGTGTTAGTGAGCACTTCTCCTTTGCCGAGATAATCCATCCCTCCTCCGAGGTGTGGCCTATCAAGGTGCTGATTAGACAGCATGAATATTGCACAGGTGTGCCTTAGACTGCCCACAATAAAAGGTCACTCTGAAATGTGCAACATGAGGTTATTGGCCTAAGTGTTCTGGAAAAACGGATCCAGCTTTGCAGTCTTCACATGCGCAGACCTTTAAAAAGGTGAAAAAAATAAATACTGGATCCGCTTTTCAATACATTTGTGAGACGGATCTGTATCCATTTGCATACAGATTGTCGGAATCCTGCGACGCTAGTGTGAAAGTACCCTTATTGAGGTGTAATTTTGCAGCTCATTCTGCTGTGATCACACTGATGCTTTCTGGAAGCTGTGTTCTAGATTCTGCAGATCTCTCTGGAGTGATTGTCTCCCAGGAGAATCAGATAGGGTTCCTAGGAGTAGGAGCTCTGACCTGTGCTTCCTCTCCCGTCCTTCTATGGACTGGAACTCCCTCTCCTGGCAGGAAGAAGGACCAGTCCACTCCAACAAGTGGTTAGACCGCTTCTTGCCAACCATACCTTCCCTAGCTGGGACACATAGCCACAAATCTAAAATAGATAACACAGAATTATTTACAATACATTTGCAGATACCTCCGGTCTGGGGTCCAACATTTATCTACCGGCCCCTACGTCTGCCCTCCTGCCTTCAACTTACCTGCCAAATATAAAGTGCACCCCGGCCCCATTAGGCAGAAGCCCCCAAAAGTCCAGGGTGTGCCCCATCACCACTCCAAAGCTCATCTTGCCACCATGCCTCCTCTGCATCCCTGCGCTCTGCACATTAGCACTATTGGGAGCACTATGCGAGGAGAAAGGGGAGCATGATATATTCTGGCACTACATGGGGAGCCAGTCCCCCACTGATCAGATTCTTAAAAAGTCTCAGAAAACCCCTTTAATAAATCACAAGGTCAAATATTTGATCATGTTGGAATTTATTTGCTAGAGCCAGTTTTTGGACTGGACAATTGTATGTTGCCTTCTCAAGAGTAAGAAGAAAAGCAAATGTAAAAGTTAATGTTTTGCATTCCCCTTTTCAGGGAAGATTAATGAAAAATAGTGACAAAGTGTTTACCCGGAATGTTGTTTATCAGGAAATATTTTAATTACATGCACGATCCCTAACAATAAAAGAATAGTCTGCGGAGGCTTACAAACATTTCCACCAAGGACTATATTTACTTTGGGGCCTCACTTTAAATTGTGCTCAGGGCCACATATTGTCTAAAACCGTTGATAGGTCACTCAAACTCTGCTCCAAATGGGGTTATTTTCTCCAGAATTACTAAGCTCCATTACT
Organism: Bufo gargarizans; assembly: GCF_014858855.1. Lineage (NCBI taxonomy): Eukaryota > Metazoa > Chordata > Amphibia > Anura > Bufonidae > Bufo > Bufo gargarizans. The sequence goes on along the minus strand of NW_025334188.1, from coordinate 461,411 downwards.
GTGTCACAACCTGGGCTCCTGGGGGATCCCCCGGGAACCTTGGGGGCTGATCTGACCCTGTCTGCCATATATGTATCCTGCAGTGGCCACTACAGGGGAACTGTATTATTACATGATGCCAATCAGATAAATAGCTGCCATTGTGGAATCTGTTCTCACAGGGGAGGTCTCGAGCTGGGTCAATATGAGACAACTCTTTTAAGGGAAATTTCTCTGTTTAAGCTAAAAATTGAATTTGTATCCGTTTTGAATAACAGATGTAATTATTATTTTTGGCATTAATAAATAAATAAAAATATGCATTTAACGGTACAATCTGAGTAGTTTTGCAAAAAAGTTGATGCATTCAAGTTTAGGGTACTTTCACACTAGCGTTTACATTTTCCGGTATTGAGTTTCGTCATAGGGGCTCAATACCGGAAAATAACGCTTCAGTTTTGTCCCCATTCATTGTCAATGGGGACAAAACTGAAATGAACAGAACGGAGTGCTCCAAAATGCATTCAATTCCGTTTAGTTGCATTCTAAGACCCGAGAGCAAACAGCAGCATTTTGTATTTTGCTTTCGGTCCTGGGGATGCTAAGCAAAACGGATCCAGCATTACCCCCAATGCAAGTCAATGGGGACGGATCCGTTTTCTGAGGCACAATCTGCCACAATAGAAAACTGATCCGTCCCCCATTGACTTTCAATGGGGGTAATGCCGGATCCGTCTTGGCAAAGTTAAAGAAATGTTAAAGATAATACTACCGGATCCATTCATAACGGATGCAGACGGTTGTATTATCAGTAACGGAAGCGTTTTTCCTGAGCCCTTCCGGAGCCAGCAAAAACGCTAGTGTGAAAGTACCCTTAAACGTGTTCATTAATGGTACATAGATCACTTTGTTTTCACTTTACAGCTTCTGCTTCTGCAAAAAGGCTCACGAAAGGGGTATTCCCATCTTGTAAAGTGATAGGAGATAGCACATGCCGTCAATTTATGATTGGTCCCTTCGCTATTTCTCCCTGCAGAGCGGCGCTCCCAGCCACCCAGCTGTTCACGGACCTGCAGCCGGCCCTATTCTCTTGCCGCAGGTGGCCAGGACTGATTCACATGTGCAGTCCTTTTATTCTCAGGATTGGGAGTGATCCCAGATGTCGGTCCCCCACCAATAATAAAATACTTGCAGATGGGAATGTACTGTATCCCTTAAATTTATTGTGGTTCAGTATTGTTAAATAATAGCACATGGAAAGTCCAGTGGGGTTAATACTTCCTTGCACTGCTGTACACTGTGCTGAATTTAGTTCATTATCTTCTGCAATTCTCTCCTGTTATTTAGAATCATTATTGGAAATAGACTTCACTTTTCAACTGCATTTTATGTAATTCCAGTCCAATTACCTGATATTGGCTGCCATAACTCTATTAGAACGATAGTCTATAGGTCTCTCTGACCTGTTTTAATGTCCCAATCAATGCTTATAGTAGAGCGTGTTATTGACAGATCAATGCACACAGCTGCGCGTTTTCTTGTACCAGCACAATCGCTTCATCTGTCGTATTTACAGGGGCATGAGTATGTGCTCTGGCACCACGCCAATTTCTACCAACCATGTAAATTGTTCATTCAGATTTATCATAATAATGATGCCCCCTCACCCATGCCTTGAATAAATTAAGCTACCGTATAATAAATCATACTATGGTATGTTAAAGAAGAGAAAGGCGGAGTGGCACTGCAGAAAAAGTAAGTAACAACCCTTTTTCTATGTAGTAGCACAGACAACGTCAATGAGGGTGAAGTTGAGTGAGTCTGCTATTGACCCGGAGCGCTGGCTGGCGGTGCTCTGTCCTACGTGTAACGAGCAAGTGAACATAGTAGGCAATTGTAGAAAAAACGGATGGCACTTTTGCACTGATGCAAAACTTCTTTTATTGGCAGTGGACAGCGGACAACAAGTACAGAGATGTAACCAGCTTAATGCGCGACGGCTGTTTCGCACCTAAGTGCTTCCTCTGGCCCGTAATCAAGTGCTCAATTCACCTGGTCTTTTAAAACAGCCAGCTAGTGACGCGGAATTACATGCGCCCAGTAGGTATTGCACCTGGTCGGCGCCTACCTCTGTGCGTCAGAGCAAACCATGTCACAGCTGAACAAATGTGCATGATACCGGCGTCCCCATGGTGGTCCCGAACTTTTGCCTGTACCACGCATCCCCAAATCTGAAGGCATTGTGTTTGAGAATGAATTCCAGTGCATCATAGATGAAACTTCTCGCTTTTGCCCATCTTGGCCAAAATGTCAGTGACTACCTTAATGCCTTCATCTTGGGGGATGTGCGTGTACAGGCTTTCCACGTCTAAGGACACTAGTCGGAACCCCTCCTGCCAAGGGATAGACCTAATGATGCCCCCTCGCCCATGAGTTGAATAAATTAAGCTACCGTATGATAAATCATACTATTACTTCCCTGTAAAATTAAACGAAAATGCTGGTTGAAACCATATTTTCCTGTAAATTCTCACCAATAATCAGGTGTCGTAACATTTCAGGCAGAATGTGCATTAATCATAGCAACAAACCAGAAATACACTGGGTGATAACTGCAAATCGGCCTATACCTGTGTATTCTACTGTAGCTAGAGAATCTCCTTAAAGTTGATCCCCATTTCATCTAGATTACATAGGTCTATGGCCAGTCTGTTAGTTTTCACACTTTCTATGACATGCATGTCTTAACCAGAGAGACTTTCTCCTTGGCTTATCATTGGAAGTTCTTAGAATGCACACATGGCACTGCTCTTGAGACAGTGAGTGACCGACAGCAGAGGGTCGTGCACACATTAGTAAGGCTTCCCAGACATAAACCCGTCGACGGACCCAGCTATGCCGAAGAGAGAGATTCAAGAAGCAACATTAGAGCCCTTGCAATATCGCCCTACTAACATAGCCCAGAAAAATAGAGGTGTGCAAGATACTATATGCAGTGACTCACTGGGTCACTGCTAAAGGGTTAATACTCAGGTTCACTACTTTAAAATGCTGTGATTGATGTACCCCGTGATCCAGAAAAGATTAAATTGGCAGCCTTGGAGGTGTGCTGGTTCCACTGGCTAGAATAGAGACTTCCTAGCAAGTCATGCTAAAGTGGAGACGTGTTTGGTGTATTCTGCAGCCAAGTAGGCTGAAAGAAAACTGTTCTCCAGGAAAACACCATTCCTAAGAGTGAAATGCTGCCAGAGAAGCATCTCTTCTGAGGATAAACCTCTGAGGAAAAAAGCATTGAATTTATACAGAAGGTTGAAGGACTATTAGGGAAGTGTTAGGACCGAGACAGTAAAGGTAACTCTCACATGCGGCTTTGGACTTTACTGCATGTGATTAGTGTTAATTGCTTCTGGTCCCCACAACACCTCTAAGACTGGCTGGCCATCCGATCTAGCACTGCACCCCGCAGTTGGGAAGTGCTGTTATATAGAGAATAAGTTTGCACGCCTGTGGTCATTTGGGAAGATGGCATGGTGTCACGGCCACGGTTATGGTCGTGACTCCTTGGGAGCCGCATACAGTTGCCCGCGGTTGTGGTTGTTGTTTCAACCGCAGCTGAGGCATATTGTAGTTGGCCTCAGTGCGGTTGCCGCGGACAACAGCTATGTGTGCGGTTCCCGGGGAGTTGTGTGCGTGTGTGGATGCACTTTGTTTGTATGTCTGGTGTGCACTTGTTGTTTGGTGCGCACGGACATCGTCCTTTCACTGTGGCTGCCCGTGGCAACGTTTGGTATTATGTACATGTGGTGGCAGTGTCTCGGCCTTCGGGCTGTCTCCCAGGACGGCTGCCACCCATGTCGTTGCCAGCGGCAACAGCCACAGGGTGATCAGGTTGGTCACTTCCCCTGTATGTGTGTTTTCCCTTCTGTGTGCTGGAAGGGTTAACTTCCTTCCCAGTGTGTGTGTTGTGTCACTGGGTGTGGTTGACCGGTGGGTGTGGCCACTTTGCCCTATAAAGCCTGTGTCTGGAGCACAGCTCAGTAGGTTGCTTTCAGTCATGCTTGGCTGAAGCAGCCTCCTGTGGATTCCATCCTTCTTGTAAGGGCCACCCTTCTGGTCATACGTTTAAAACCTTTGTTACACGGTGTTATCTAGGTGTGTGTGGGGTTTTGTGTTATTGCAGCTTATGGTCCAGGGTTCCTGTGTGATGTCTGGTGTGTGCTGTGTCCGTTGTTGTCTTGTACTTACAGCACCTGCACATGGGTTCCTGGTTGTGTTGTCTGTGGCAGGTGAGTGATGAGTTGGTTCCATTTGACTGACACTGCCATAGCTGTTTTTGTATCCCCTGTGTTGCTTGGCCGTTGAGACTCCTGCTCCTCCGTGTCTAGGAGGAGCAGGTCGTCTTACTCTGTCCCCTAGTTCGGGGCCGACTTGAGGGCTTGCAGGGACTTTTGGGTTCCGGCATATGAGCCCTCCTACCACCAAGGTCGGCTCATACTGACAGGAGACAGGGTCAGCGTTAGGGACGCAATAGGAGGTGACCTGCTCCCTAACTCTGTGGTCCCGGCCAAGGGGTAACCCTACCAACTCCTGGCACCGCACGGCTGAGGATTTCCCCCATCCTCAGCCGTGACACATGGTATATCTAGAGAAAGACTTAGGGGAGACATCATCCTGCCTAGCTTATTACAGAGCCTTCTGTAGAATTACTGCCTTGTAAAATGCTTGAAAATTGTGTCGACTGCTTATATTTGTAGCACAACCATCATCATATATTCAGTAAAGTGAGACTTTATTTATTTTAACCGAGCGGGCATGGTCACTGACCCCACCATCCGCTGGCCTTTGTACCGGTCTTACTGCCTTGCACTCTGCAAACCATTCACTACTGTAAATCCAATTGATCAGGTCTTCTCTAATCATGCAGCATCAGTCAAGCCTTACCAACAAACACCATATACTACAATGCGGCGCCAATATTACCACGAACAATGCCACCCAAGCACTTTCCTGTCAGTACACATAATAACCCCTAGCAGCACCATGCACATTGCGTCATACAAACACCACAATACAGCAGAAAATACTATGCTATGCAAACTCAATAGCGCATCTCCAGCTGTCCCTCTTACTACCACCTCCACCATTAGCAGCAGCATTGTTCCCCTTCTCATCCCTCCACCACTGGAAGCAGCATTGTTTCATTTGCAACCTCTCATTCACTGACAGCAGCATTGTACCCCTTTCTCACCCTATTTCCACAAGGCATTCAAAGATTGACAGACGGACATCTGTTTGTCCAACCTAAACATTCCCTCATCTCTTGTGGTGGTGGGAATTACAGGAAATTTAGCACTAGTTGGCAACCATCTTTTAAACCTGCAACTTTAAGATTAGACATTTTGTGCCAAATTTATCATTGATTTGCCACTTTTGTGGAGTGAAAAAGTCTCAAACTTCACATTTATGGTGGATCTTAGGTAATACAAATTTTGCACAAGTGTCATTACTCCACCAGCCTTAACATTTTCCTGAAAAGTAAGCATGGGGAGGGCAGGGAGGGGACGTCAGAAAAACTGGCACAGAAGAACACTGAAATCTACTCCAGCCAGGGCCGTACATCTTACCATAAATCAGACGCAGCATCTGGCAGCATGCCTGGTTACCGTAGCCTGACATATGTCATCAGGCTTTGATAAATCAGGGCCCATTTTTTCCCCCCCAAATTTTTAATCTACACTTAAAGGTGTTGTTCAGAGGAATAAACACATTGCTCCAGATTTACTATGTATCTAGTAAACTATGTATCTGTGTCAAAACTCTGTCTAAGGTCCCTTTCACACGAGCGTGATTTCCGCGCGGGTGCCAGGCGTGACGTGAACGCATAGCACCCGCACTGAATCCTGACCCATTCATTTCAATGGGGCTGTGTACATTTTTTTTCACGCATCACTTCTGCAATGCTTTGAAATCGCAGCATGTTCTATATTCTGCGTTTGTAACACAGCCCTGGCCCCATAGAAGTGAATGGGGCTGCGTGAAAAACGCATTGCATCCGCAAGCAAGTGCGGGTGCGATGCATTTTTCACTGATGGTTGCTAAGAGACGTTGTTCAGTTTTTTATCACGCGCGTGAAAAACGCATCAAAATGCATTGCACCCGCGCGGAAAAAACTGAACAACTAAACGCAATCGCAGCCAAAACTGACTGAACTTGCTTGCAAAATAGTGCGAGTTTCACTGAACGCACTCTGAACGCGTCCGGCCCCAATCCGCAACGCTCGTGTGAAACCAGCCTAAATGTGGCAACAAATTGGCTCAATTTGGTGCATCTAGGGTTTCTATGCTTTTTTCCAACTTCCAACACTCTCAACAAGGGGGTTGGAATTTGGGGTGAAATGAGTGAGGCTTAAGAATAAGATGCATAATTTTTTGCCAAAAATGTGTGACAGTTCTGGTGTAAAAATCTCAAAATAAGCCAACCAATAGACCACATTTATCATCCAGCCTGAGCTCCTGTGATAAACCTGATACAGGTCTAGACAGTCTGTCTAAGCTTACTTCATCTTCTAGTAAATTTGAGCCACAGTTTATGAAATGTTCAAATCATTGAACATGTCCTAAATTTCAGTGCCAATCTGGTTCTAGGACCACCATTCCACATTCAATACAACTTCCAACACCAGCTGTCGGTGACGTGATTGTGGGAACTGGCAGACTGCCCTGGTTGCATAGTAAGATCTGCCCCTTCTCTGGAAGGGCTGATGCAGAGTCAGAGAAGGTTGATGTAGCAGACAACCAGTGCCCTTCATCAGGTGAGTGACAGCAGGGTCCGGAACGACCGCCGGTGAGGGGCACTGAAACTAGGAGATGACAGTAGAGTCAATCTATCAAGTTGGTTCAGTGATTTTACATTTCATTAACAATAAATCATATTTTTCAGCTGCTGGACAAACCCTTGAAAGGGGTTGTCTGAGTGTTTAATGGCGATGACCTATTCTCTGCCATATGTAAAGAATACAACTAGAGGACAATGCAAGGGAAGCTCATTAACGTTATCGGGCTATATGAGTGCATTAAAAACCTCTTAGTGATGTAGTGATATGTAAATAGATGATGTGGTCACATCTCAGCTAGCTTCTCTTGTATTCTCTTGTAGTGATATTTTCACATACCATTCACATATGGTGCACAATATGAGGTCAAAATGAAGATGCACTACCTTATGTTGGGATTTTTTTTTCATTATTTTATCTCATTCCATCTGTCTTTGCAAAGCAACAAAATATTTAAAATTGCTTAAAACTTTTCTCTCGTATAATTTTTTTTTTTAATGCAATGCAAGATTTATCCTGAAGAGGGCAATCTAAGTCCGGCGAATAAACTGGCAGCAGAAATCTGTAGCTGTGAGCCTCACACTGCAGTACATGCTCTGTCAAAAATACAGAATTGTAGTTCTAATTTCACCAAAGCGGCACTATCTCATTGATTATTTCTTGGTAACTGATCACTAAATTGAATTCTAATAACTTGAGACTAAATTACTGTTGTAATGATTGCAACAACTGAGTTCATTGTTATATTATCTTTTGCATATGTTTTATATAGCGCAATTTATATAATATTCTTTATTAAGCGTCATTTTATATATTTTACTCAACATAAGGGTTTTCCACCTTGATTTATGTGTACTTGTTGGGAATGAGAAGTATTTATACCATCTACCACCACCAGAGGTCTCGCCAAGAGTACATACATACACTATATAGACAAAAATATTGGGACACCTATACATTACACCTACAGGAGGTTTAATGATATCCCATTCTAAACCCATAAGCATTATTATGGAGTTTGTTTTTTCTTAGCTCCTAAGCATCTTTTACTCTTCTGGGAAAGCTTTCTACAATATTTTTTGGGTGTTTCTGTGGGATTTTTTTTACCTGTTTATCCACAAGAACATTTGGAAGGTCAGATATTAATATTGGAGAAGAGGGCCTTAATCATAATCTCCAATCTAGTTCATCACAAAGGTATTCAATGGGGTTGAGGTCAGGACTCTGTGCGGCCAGTCAAGTTCTTCCACTTGAAACTCATTCAACCATGTCTTTATGGACCTTACTTTGTGCACTGGGACACAGTCTTGCTGGAACAGAAAAGGGCCTTCCCCAAAATGTTCCCACAAAGTTGGAAGCATGCAATTGTCCAAAATGTCTTAGTATGCTGAAGCATCAAGATTTTCCTTCACTGGAACTAAGGGTCTTAGGCAAACCCCTGATAAACAACCCCATAGAATTATTCCTCCTCCACCAAACTTTACAGTTGGTAGAATGCATAAAGGCCTCAATCGGGCAGTTTGGTGTGGAAGAACTTGACTGACCGCACAAATCCCTGACCTGAACTCCAGCTGCTGTGAAAGTACAACTCCCAGCAAGCTTGTAACTCCCATAGAAGTAAAAGGAGGATTCTGGGAGTTGTAGTTTCAGAACAGATGAAGTGCCAGAGGTTGCTGATCACTGATCTAGATGAATAGGCACAAATATTATAGAAAATTTTCCCTAGAACATTGAAGCTGTTTTAGCTCCAATGGGGGAACCAACACCATATAATGCCTGTGGATTTAAAATGGGATGTCATGGAATGTCAAAGATCCTGTAGGTGTAACGTGGAGGTGTCTGAATAATTTTGTCCATATAGTGTTTGTGATAGAGTTGATTTTGCTTTAATTCGCTTTTTGAGTAGTGGTTTCAAGGAACACAAAAAGTGGATGTTTATACCTAGTGCATAGATATTGGTATATCCATTAATGGACTATACAGTAGGTATCAGGTATGTTGAATAAATACATCTCAAGCCTCTGTATAGTTGCTTGGATGTCTTACTAGATGGAATGTGTATATTACAAGGTAGTAGTGTGTTATGTGTATGTGTATACATATATATATATATATATATATATATATATATATATACTGTATATATACAGTACAGACCAAAAGTTTGAACACACCTTCTCATTCAAAGAGTTTTCTTTATTTTCATGACTATGCAAATTGTAGATTCACACTGAAGACATCAAAACTATGAATTATTACATGTGGAATTATATACATAACAAAAAAGTGTGAAACAACTGAAAATATGTCATATTCTAGGTTCTTCAAAGTAGCCACTTTTGCTATGATTACTGCTTGGCATTCTCTTGATGAGCTTCAAGAGGTAGTCACCTGAAATGGTCTTCCAACAGTCTTGAAGGAGTTCCCAGAGATGCTTAGCACTTGTTGGCCCTTTTGCCTTCACTCTGCGGTCCAGCTCACCCCAAACCATCTCGATTGGGTTCAGGTCCGGTGACTGAAGGCCAGGTCATCTGGCGCAACACCCCATCACTCTCCTTCATGGTAGAATAGCCCTTACACAGCCTGGAGGTGTGTTTGGGGTCATTGTCCTGTTGAAAAAAAAATGATGGTCCAACTAAACGCAAACCGGATGGAATAGCATGCCGCTGCAAGATGCTGTGGTAGCCATGCTGGTTCAGTATGCCTTTAATTTTGAATAAATCCCCAACAGTGTCACCAGCAAAGCACCCCCACACCATCACACCTCCTCCTCCATGCTTCATGGTGGGAACCAGGCATGTAGAGTCCATCCGTTCACCTTTTCTGCGTCGCACAAAGATACGGTGGTTGTAACCAAAGATCTCAAATTTGGACTCATCAGACCAAAGCACAGATTTCCACTGGTCTAATGTCCATTCCTTGTGTTCTTTAGCCCAAACAAGTCTCTTCTGCTTGTTGCCTGTCCTTAGCAGTGGTTTCCTAGCAGATATTCTACCATGAAGGCCTGATTCACACAGTCTCCTCTTAACAGTTGTTCTAGAGATGTGTCTGCTGCTAGAACTCTGTGTGGCATTGACCTGGTCTCTAATCTGAGCTGCTGTTAACCTGCGATTTCTGAGGCTGGTGACTCAGATGAACTTATCCTCCGCAGCAGAGGTGACTCTTGGTCTTCCTTTCCTGGGGCGGTCCGCATGTGAGCCAGTTTCTTTGTAGCGATTGATGGTTTTTGTGACTGCACTTAGGGACACTTTCAAAGTTTTCCCAATTTTTCTGACTGACTGACCTTCATTTCTTAAAGTAATGATGGCCACTTCGTTTTTCTTTACTTAGCTGCTTTTTTCTTGCCATAATACAAATTCTAACAGTCTATTCAGTAGGACTATCAGCTGTGTATCCACCTGACTTCTCCACAACGCAACTGATGGTCCCAACCCCATTTATAAGGCAAGAAATCCCACTTATTAAACCTGACAGGGCACACCTGTGAAGTGAAGACCATTTCAGGTGACTACCTCTTGAAGCTCATCAAGAGAATGCCAAGAGTGTGCAAAGCAGTAATCAAAGCAAAAGGTGGCTACTTTGAAGAACCTAGAATATGACATATTTTCAGTTGTTTCACACTTTTTTGTTATGTATATAATTCCACATGTGTTAATTCATAGTTTTGATGCCTTTAGTGTGAATCTACAATTTTCATAGTCATGAAAATAAAGAAAACTCTTTGAATGAGAAGGTGTGTCCAAACTTTTGGTCTGTACTGTATATATATATATATATATATATATATATATATAATTTTACATTTTTATACTATATATTCTGACTTGTTATAACTAGTATGTTATAACTAGTATATTTTATTTGAATAAATATATGGTTTGCAAGGCTGTATAGTAGGTTTAATAAAAATGCAGCAGATTTACCATCTTCCTACCCAGTTTTGCTTTCTTTTTAACACTGTTGTAACTAAATCTAGTCCCAACTGGTATTTTTACGCCACCCTTGCCAGTTTCAACCCTCACGATACCCCCTCTCCAGGGGGTATTGTGAGGGTTATGTATGGGCAGGTCATCGGCCCTGAAACATGTATCACCATTTCCGCCAGAAACAGCCAGGGGCTGGTGTAGATTTCAGGTTGGGTGCACAGATTGCCGGAGTTTCATGATTAGGCATGAGCGTAAAATGCTGCTCTGTGATAAGTTCCCCCCATAGAATTTCATTATTTTACCTATTGTTAAATAGGTCACTCTTTTATTTGCAGTATTCTTATCTTTGGCCAGGTAGAGCTCCTTGTCTCTGTGCTTGGCATGAATGTTTGGTTAGGCCGATCCTGCATGTGTCCTCAGAAAGAGGGGAGAAAGTTACTGCCATGACACCTCTAGCTGTGGCTTATCTCCTTACGAGTAAAATAATAATATTAACAAAGATAGGTGCACTCTGCGGTCTTCCTAAACCCTCAAACTGATGTTAAAATTGAGAGATTAGCCAACATATCCTACTGTGTAGGACATGTCTGAGCCCGAGCACTGCGCCAAGGTTTCTCAAGTAGCTCGGGTCCTAACACTCACTTACCTGTGCCGTATGGGCAATACCAGGGGCCAGTGGGCGAATTACAGGAGCGTGAGGTCCGACTCACAGACAACTTTCTTCCACTCACAGAAATGTGGGATGTTGCCTGTGAATGATTGGTGCATGTGTACTGGGTAGAGCAGGGGATACTAAGTTTTACTATGGGTACCTATGAGATTTGTATGACCCCGATGGGAGCTGAGCTGCAGTAACCTGGAACAGTGCGGTGATTTCAGTGCCATCCAGTTTAGCTAATTCTGACACTGGCAGCTGCTGGAAGGTGCCTGGTGTCAAACTCCCACTGATCTGATATTGATTATTTATACTTCGTCGCAAAGCGCATTTCTTTATAAATAGCAGGTGCAAAGACAGGGAACAGCAATTGCTCCGCCCCCATCATTAAACGCCTTACGTTCATTGCTGATCGCGGCATCTGAGATCCATAAAGCATTTCAGCAGTTTAGCAGTTGGCCAGAGTGATGATGTCATATGTCACATGCACACAAGATTTTGCGTGGGATTTTCAAGCAGGATGGCCACAGCAGCCTCTTTGCGCTCAAATGGATGAGGAAAGTATGATTTATTTATTTTTTACAATTTTTTTACCATTTTGAACATTTCAGGGAAGATCGATTCATTACCACGGATCACAAGGAAATTCATCTTCCTGGCAAATGAAAATTTTCCTGAATTTCGGATCGAAGTCTACTTCGTGAACTTCGATTCACTCAACACTAGTCATCAACATGTAGAGTTCATAAATAATGGGCTGACCTTATCTATCTTTTTCAAATCTGTGATAATTTCTTAAGCCCCCTTCCTGCTACCATGATGTCATACGTCACTGAGCACAGTGAGCCTATGGCAGAATGTAATAGACTGTCATTAGCTATCCCTTACACTGTTAAGAGTAGTAGATGTACGATTGCTGGCTCAAATTATTACAGGTTCAAACACACATATACACACGTAGCGAGGACATCTGGATGGTCAAGACAGATACATGCCAAGATCACGGTATAAGAAGAGATGCTGCATCACAGATTGGTTCTACAGTAACCCCTGCAGAACTGCCCGGACCATAAGAAACCATCTACTTGAAACACGACTGCATTCACTGAGCTCCACCTACTTATTTGCCACTGTCTTCTCATCATCACCAAGAGCGCCTACACTGGTGTCATGAGAGCGTCCATTGGAGGCATTGTATGACAAACAATAGTGTTGAAAGCAGATTCTGCTTTGGTACTAGGGTGGCCAGACATCTGGCTTTAGGCCGGACGGTCCGGTTTCCTGGCACCCTGTCCTTCATCTGGCACAGGGCATGGATGGACGCTGGGGTGTTCCCCTTTTCTTTGGTTCTGCGCTCAGACAGTATTGCTCATGCGCTACGGCTACAAACTGACAGGTACTTTCTCTCACCCGCAGTCACTAGAGTCAGATGACATGTTACTCTGTGACTGACTGAGATTGTTAAAAACACTCTGGGCCACGCACAGTTCGCCTTAAGGTCTCCCCCTCTCTTTTTTTTTCTTCTCGGGCACCGTTACTGGGAGAGGGGGCGTAGCTTAGCTGCGTTATCGGAGTGATCTCAGGTGTCCTCCTTTTTGGGTTTAAGCATGTGACCACCCTACTAATAATGGCCGCATCAGGACCAACACCAGGTCACATGGTATGAGAAACCATTAGCTACCATGGCTGTTCACATCTGCTCTTCTTGGAGGGAATATTCACCAGCCTTCAGTATGTCCAGGACTTTGTGGGAGCAGTCCTACTGCCTTTTTTGACCTTCTGTCTTGGTTGTGTGATCATTGACCAAGCACCACAGGCCCATTGTGCAAGTGATTTGCTTCCCTCCCTGCAATCGCTTGCTAGCTAGTGGAGGAGACTGCTGCTATTACATGTAGCGATCTCCTCTGCAGCATGGGGAGGTTCTATAACTATGACATCGCTTGTCCCCATGGTGTATAGTGTGGTTTGCACTAACCATCGCCAGGGCCTGTCTTTAATATTGATTGGACCCTGGGCAAAAACTGGATCCCACCTTCCCACACCTTAGCAGGCAATCACGCCCTCCACCACAACACACACACAAAAAATCCACACATCTGGTAAAGTACAGTGATATAAATACTTCCAGTTCTGAAGACTCCAGCGGCTCAGGATCAGTGCTCTGGGCAGCTGGGCTCAGGCTGGAAATGGGCACCGTTCTGCAGGAAGGAGACCAGGGCTCGGCTCACCCTAGCGCTACAGTGCACCCCAGCACCCCACAGTATGCAGTATAGCACCCACCCTATAGTATACAGCAACCCACAGTATGCGGTATAGCACCCTATAGTATACAGCACCACACAGTATGCAGTATAGCATCCCACAGTATACAGCACCCCACAGTATATAGTAGAGCAGTATAGCAGCCCACAGTATACAGCACCCCACACTATACAGTACAGCAGTATAGCATTACACAATATACAGCACCCACAGTATACAACCCCTCACAATATACAGCCCCCCACAGTATACAGTACCGCACAGTATACAGCCCCTCACAGTATACAGGCCCCCACAGTATACAGCCCCCCACAGTATACAGGCCCACACAGTATACAGCACCCCACTATACAGTAGTTTACAGTATATTAGCATAACAGCCCCCCTGAGTGTCACCTTTTTCTGATATAATCTTCACAAACAAAGTTAAGGCAAACTTTTACAGCAACACTCCTGGTAGAAAGGACCTTGATGACCTCATAGCCATGTGACCAGTAATATTGCTAGGTTACTGGTCACATGGTGATGATGTCATCTAAGATCACAGCTCTCACAGTATGCTGCCTGGAGTGCCGGAAGGCATGGCAGCACCCCCTGTGTAGCTGACACCCGGGGCAGTGGCTAGCAGGGCTCAAGAGGCAGCTGCCTTCTGGGCCCCCCAGAAGCAACTGGGCCCGGGGCAGCTGCCCCTTTTGCCCCTTGTTAAAGACGGCCCTGATCATGACTCTTCTCAAGTAGATTTGACTCTTTTCAAGGACTGTGCTGCAATGAATGTGATGCTGGTTCTCTTAAATGACACACGGCTGAATTCAACATTTTTGTCACTATTTTATGCTGCCCACAGTGAGGTCAGCATAAAGTTGATGACAGGTTACCTTTAAAAAGCTTTATAATTTTTTTTTAAGTAGTAAGACATAACAAAAACAATATCAGTTTGGTATCTCCATAATCATACTGTCTCGTAAAATAAGGATAACATCATTATAACGTACATTAAACACTGTAAAAGAAAAAATTAAAATAAAAAACATGGTGGAATTGAGTTGTTTTTTTACTTAGTCGCTCTCAAAAAATTTTATGCAGTACAATAGAGGTACCCCCAAAATGGTGGCATTATAAAATACAGGCTACGACTAAGAGTGGGATTCTATAGTGTCACTGTGTGTCTAGTTTCCTATTTGGATCCTTTGAAGATTAAATAAAGTTACCGTACTCTTTGTGTTTTATCTGGTGGCCTGATTCTGCTTTTTCTTGACATTAAAAAATGCAACTCGTCCACATAAAACAAACCCTCTTACGGCTATGTCAACAGAAAAATGTAAAAAGTTATGACGTTTGAAGTACATAGAGGGAAAAAAAATAGTTTTAATTGCAAAACTGGGCTATTCCCTTTTTACTAATCCTGCCTAATATTTATATATATTTATAGTGTAAGTATAGACCAGGCAGTCTACAGCTGTATTACAGAGCTTCAGACTGGATGATACATTTGATTCATACACTTTACACTGTCTGACTTTACACCACCTTTGTGGCAAAATTTCGTTGCAACTTTTACACACGCGGTCACATTTTATTCACCACTCCTTCCAGATAAACCATGTCCCTTTAAATTACGTCTTCTTGTCTAGCGAACTACTATGTGGGGGCACTAAAGGAGCACTCAGCGGCCTATACAGATCTCGTAGAACCCCATAGCAAAAAGACCCCTCTGCCCCACCCAGTTTCCAAGTATGCGTGCATCAGTAACTTCCTGGCACTGCAGAACGTGCAATGTCCCAGATTTCTGATGAATTTACACTTTTTTCTTTAATGAAGAGGAATTTTTTTTTAATGAAATACAAACTGTAATAAAAATGCCTTTGGCCTTAACCACTTTGTCCAACCTTTATGTCGGAAAAAGTGGAAGAGATACTCATTATGAGCACAATATTTCCCAATGTATTTTAGGGCTAAAATACATTGATAAAGCTGCTTCACTTCTATTACAAAGCTACCTGCCTGCCGCTACCACTAGGGGGAGCTCAGTACATAGGAATATAAGCAATTACCATGAAAGCTGTAATCATCTATTTGCATTGAGCTCCCACAGTGGCGGCTGTTTGATAATTCAGTGTTTTCACGTGGGGAAGCAAAGTTCTGATTCCTTACAGCAGTTTTGATAAATCTCCCCCATGTCTGTATATCACATAGACCTGCACTGCATTCGTCTGTATATTTCCCCATAAACTCTTTCATATTCTGGTCAGACAACATTGCACTCCCAGGAATTATTCTGAGACTTGACCATAGAAGGGAAAGGAATATTCACTTGACAATAGATAAATAGTTGACGAGGATCCCCAAAGTAATCTGTATTTCACATCGTACCGTGGTCATACAAATCCAGATATCCTTTGGTGCTCTGCCAGTGTGATGGTGCCAGAACGCAACTGAAAATGGATTAAAAGACATATGGAAAAAGTTACGAGTTTAGTTGTAGAACCGGCTGTAGCTGCTCCATGTATTTCTGAAATGGCTTTAAATTAAGCAGTGCAGTCCAAAAGAGTGGGAATTCTGGACTCTGCCTACCTGCCTCCTCTGGTTTATGTGCCCTATGACGGCATACTGATGCATACTTCCCAACTTTTTAAACGTTCAAAGAGGGACACTTATGTTTAATTGTGTGAAAGACCCATTTTTCCTGCGTATCTATACACTTCAATAGTTTTCTCCTACCAAAACAAACAATATCTGAATATTGAAATTTCTAAAAGTCAAATTGCAATAATGTCTGTGAAGGTTCTCATTTATCTAGGTCATGGTATATATCTGTAAAGAATAAATCAAGGCAACTGGACGTACTGTAGATTTCTTGAAAACGTTTCACTCGTTCTTCCAACGAGCTTTCTCAATTCTGAGTGACTGTACAAAAATTCTGGGAATAAATATGTAACTGAATCCACATCTGTAATTATACCCAGCATTGGGTCAAAGGTGTTAAAGGGGTTATCCCATCTTAGACAATGGCGGCATATCGCAAGGATATGCCCCCATTGTCTGATAGGTGCGGGTCCCACCGCTGGGACCCGCACCTATAAGGAGAACGGAGCAGAGAAAGTGGAGGATGGCACACTGCGCATGCGCATCCGCCCTCCGTTTATTTCTATGGAGCCGCCAAAAATAGCCGAGCGCTGGCTCGGCTATTTCCGTCGGCCCCATAGAAATGAATGGGAGCGTTGGCCGCGCATGTGAAGGTGCGCTCCCATTCACTTCAATGGGAGAGGCGGGGAGCTGCGCCTGGTGGTGGTTGGACCCTGGGAAACCCGGGGTCCTCCAGCCACAACTCTCCCCGGCTCCGTTCACGTTGTAGGTGCGGGTCCCAGAGGTGGGACCCGCACCTATCAGACAATGGGGGCATATCCTTGCGATATGCCCCCATTGTCTAAGATGGGATAACCCCTTTAATTCCATTATCCTAATTGGAGTCAGTAAGTGATAAAGACTTCCCAGAAAAAGGTGTCAAGACAGCATTGTATATCGGCGAAACAATACAACAACTACATCAGCGTATGGCTCAGCATAGAAGAGCCAAAACCTCTGGTCAAGATTCAGCCGTGTACTTACATCTAAACAGGTCACACCTTTGAAGACAGTCAAGTACGTGTTTTGGATAAGGAGGCCGATTGGTACAAACGAGGCGTGAAGGAGGCCATCTACGTAAAAATGGAGAAGCCAAGCTTGAATAGAGGTGGGGGGGTTAGACATCTATTGTCTGCCACATACAATGCTGTCTTGACACCTTTTTCTGGGAAGTCTTTATCACTTACTGACTCCAATTAGGATAATGGAATCAACACCTTTGACCCAATGCTGGGTATAATTACCAGATGTTGATTCAGTTACATATTTATTCCCAGAATTTTTGTACAGTCACTCAGAATTGAGAAAGCTCGTTGGAAGAACGAGTGAAACGTTTTCAAGAAATCTACAGTACGTGCAGTTGCCTTGATTTATTCTTTACAGATAAAGTGCAATAATATACAAGGAGGGCTGTAATATACACATGGGAACCATGCAAACACTTTCTGGATCAATATTGTAAATGCAATAATGAAAATCTATCCCTCAGATCAAAAAGAGGGACATTTGCTCAAAAAGAGGTACCGTCTTGGGTCAAAAAGAGGGACCGTCCCTCCAAAAGAGGGAGACTTGGTAGGTCTGCTGCTGGTCTCAGCATGAAATGTAGGACAGGGATGGACATGGACAGTTGAGCTTCCCAATAATTTTGAACCAAGGAAATCTCTGCCTATAGGACCTCTGTGCACCTTCACCCATGCTATGTCTATTCCTGATAGAAGCCTTTGATGATCCAATGGTTATTTGCTGTGCTGCACAATCCTTTCTAGATGGCTGGATTCACACATGCAGTTCTTGATGCAGTATTTTTCGCCAAGCACAGGAGCAGAGAGAAGTATCACTATTTTCTTCATACTGGCAGCAGTCTATCTCCTGCAGGTATAAATAAAAACATAATGTCCTCTTTTCCCTGACATCTGCTGTAGGGAGGTTCGTATAAGCAGTCCATTCTTGATGAAATGAGTCAACCATCGTTTTATCCATTGTGTATGACGAGCTTTACTTGTGGGATAAATCAGATCATAGAATTAGATCATAGAATTGATCATAAAATTACATTTTGGGACAAGTCCTTTAAACCCTGATGCTGCATATATCCGTCATGGTCTATGTAAAGATTTGTATTTTATAGCATCGCACTGAAACATCGACTGCTGTCAAATGACAATTCAATTAAATGACTACATGACAGCATTTCAGTTCTTCACTTTATACTTTTGCTAAAAAGTGCAGTAGATCCCACCAGGGGGAAGAAGCAAGTAGGTTTTCATACTTGCTCTATTTGGCTTTGAAAAATGTGTTAACAGAGCTGAGCATCCGTGTCAATGGAGAGATTAACTTAAAATATTATGAGGTCTTTTTTAGTAAAGGGGTTCTCCAGGAAGTAAGAAAATAAAATTACTAAAAATACTTAAATATTACTTTATTATAAATATAATCTCAAATACCTTTCCCTAGTTATAATGGCTTATTTTGTCTGAGGAGCAATCATCAGGAGAAATAAAATGGCTGCCGTCCTATTAGTGCACACAAAACCTGTCCTAAACACACAGCAGGACAAGTTACTTAATAACACTGAGCTAAAGAACCGCCCCATCCTCCTCTCCTACTAGTCAAGGATTATTATCCTCAATACAGATGATAAGATCCATGAGGAGACATGAAGTACAGAGGACGGACAGGACAGACTTTGGTAATGTGGGGCTGTGGCAGTGTCAGCTTTCAGTAAGATTGCTATAGCAAGTCTTCTACACATTTAGTGTCGGCATGTGGAATCTTCCATGGCGAAATAGATAGTACGATACTACATGTGTCTGTGAATACAGCAATATAGTGTGTGAATGAATGGGATGTGCACCTCAGGTTCACATGCTAGCTAGGACATTACTGCTGAAGCACTGACAGGACATCAGAAAGTTTTAACTTAGTAGAGCTCACATTTATTTCACTCAGGAATCTTAGTAGACTTAATTAAAGTTACGTTTTATTATCTGGGATAAGAGAGGTCATTAGCCTTAACAGGCTTGAATTGTTTGTTTATAGTAAACCCTACCCAGATAGGCTCTTGTTATTGTTTAGTTAGGCTGTGGTAATGGAGACTGTATACAAGAGCTGCTGCTCATTATCCACCTCCCCACCCTCCTCTTTGTACTTTATGTCTCCTCATGAACTCCATTCGCACAGAGATTCAACTGAAGATCTTATCAGCTGCATTCAGGATCATGATTCCTGACCAGCAGAGCAGAGAGGAGGATGAGGCAGCTCTTTACCTCAGTGTTCTGAAGTAACTTTTCCTCCTGTGAGATTAGGACAGGTTTTGTGTGTACTAATAGGACGGCGGACATTTTATTTCTACTAATGATTGCTCCTCAGACAAAACGAGCCATTATAACTAATGAAAGGTATTTAGGATTATATTTATAATAATGTTATATTCAAGTATTTCCATTTTCTTAATTCCCATCACACTGGCATCCCTTTAAGGGTGCCCATACACCGTGTGACAAGCTGCTATAACCGAGTGTAGATTACGCATAAAACTTTGTTTCAATACTGTACAGAGTGAGTGCTCCGTACAGTATTAGTAATAACTTCAGAAATGGATTTATACTGTAAAAAAACATTTCCCGAACTCGGGTTCGGTTCCAAGTGGTACCTTGGAACTGAACCCGAGTTCAGGAAATAGTTTATTACAGTATAAATCAATTTCTGAAGTTATTATTTTAAATCTCGCTAGACTTCGCAAAGTAATAACTTCGGCTCATCTGAGCCAATACATTCTAATACTGTACGGAGCGGCTCGCTCTGTATAGTATTGAAACAAAGTTTTATGCGAATCGACTTCAGATGTTTCATCCGAAGTCGATTCGCCCATCCCTAATTACTACTTGTAATGGAACCATGGCACTTAGAGGTAATCTGCAGGCGGTTACAGCAGCTCGACCGCACCAGGTACAGTCACCCTTATAACCCTACTGATTATAAGCAACCCCTTAAATTGCAGGAGTTGCTTATAATTACCATTACTAAAGCAGTCATCTGATTTATTGCTGTAGGTCTGTGTCTGACCTCATTTTCCTAAAGGGAAATGTATATATTGAGTATACATAGCGCAAAGTCTGAGGGGGCTTCAGAGAATGCACTCCCATGCCTTGTAACGACCTCTGTTTCTAGCCTGTGCTGATATGCAGTGTCATCTGCAGTATTGTTACCGCTTTCCACCAGATGGCGCCAGCTAATCATGTATTTTCACAGCATAGGCAGCATAAACTGGCAAAATTTCTAGAAGCATAACTAAATTATTTTTTTATTAAACAGTACTATTAAAAAAGTATTTTCAGTGGCCATTATCACGTATTTGTAACACTTGTAATATTAGATAAAGGGAATCCCCATCAGTGAGTTGCACTGCTTTTTGAATTATTCCTCTATTTAAAGGGTACAGGACTGGTGGCTCATCCTCAGGATGGGTCATCAATATCTGATCGGTGGGGGTCTGACTCCCGGGACCCCCGCTGATCAGCTGTTTGAAGAGGCTGTAAGCCTCTGATGAGTGCTACGGCCTCTTCCTAAGCCAGTGACTGTCACATTTATTGGTCACATGGCCCAGGTGGAGGTCAGTCCCATTAAAGTGAATGGTCTGAATTATTAAACACAGCCACTATACAACATGTGGCGCAGTGCCTGGCGTTCTGTAAGGAGGTCGCATCTCTGATCGGTGGAGGTGCCTGGAGTTGGGATAGGGGATCAATATTAGACTCCCAGAAAACACCTTTATTGAAGGAGCAACATTCTTAGATGTCCGTAGCAGCCATGTAAAATAGAATTAGTTCAAATCAGGATATTGAAGAAAATATTATTATTTTTTCTTTGGATCACATTCTTGCTGTATGGAGCCAATTGTGCTCCAGCTTATGGACAGATGACTGGACCTCTACCTAAAATATATTATTAAATTAATAGAACTTTTGTCAAACAGTGATTGTCCCTTTTGAATTAGCTACTCATTAAAGTGTCTGTCTGTAATGAATAGAACAGTCTGCCCTAGCATGCATTAAAATATTGTGGCCAATAGTGGGTTGCTAACGCCCTACCACATTCTTGCATTCGGTTGAGTTGAGCGTTCAGCAGTACTGTAACAATGGAGAACGAAGAGGTACAACCACGACTGGGTCCTGCCTACTCCATCTTGCAGCTCCACACTGCAGTGCTTCTTAGCACACACCCAACCAACAAAAATGAAATGGTGGTACCAGGGATGGAAAGAGAGAAGGGTATTAAGGAGCTGCACTGACTGTAAGGGAAGATCCGATTAGCCCTCCCCTGTGTGAAGAGCTACAATAGAGTAGGCTAGGCTGTACCTCCACAGTCCATATATCAATGACATGGAGAATTATGGAGGCTGTCAGCATGGAGAAGAAGGATGGGACATGAGCGCTGAACATTTATATTGTATGGGGCTGAAAGGGGGCGTTTATACTGTATGAGTATTACGGATCAGTGAGTGTAGACTCGCAGGAGAACCGCAATAGCACTAGATTCCAGCACCTTTGTTAGTCACCCAGAACCTTAACGCTCAGACACCCTCTGCATGGAGAGGGCACCTTAAATACCCATAGAACCCTAAACATTGGCTGAGGAAAGAGGGGATAGAGGCTGGAGCACTAGGTAGCAGCATGGAGAGTAACTTGACGCCCGTGCCCACAGGGGAGAGCAGGGCAGCTGTGGCCATCGGCAACCATCCTAACAATAGGAGCACCCAAAAGGAAGCATTATTTCTGTGTGGGGCATGAAAGGGGTACTGTTACCGTATGGGGTAATATAACTGTGTAAGGCTCTAAAAGGAGCAGTATTACTGTGTGGGGCAATAAGCTGGAGGGGGGAGGGGAGAGTCAAAATGTATCCAGGGGCCTATAGGACTCTAGTAGCACCCCAAGCATTCAGCCAGGAATTCTCAGGTGTATGTCCAGTGTAACTTTCTACACACCCAAGAATCCTAATTTTTGTCCAGAATTTTCCTATTAAGGGGCATTGACCTTAGCTGAGTCCTTGAGTTGGCCAGCAGTCCTTCAGTTGTTCATCAGTGATGTGTTTTGCCCTTGAAGAAGTCTTTAAAGACCTGGCACTCTTAATAAGATTCATCCTGTTCTGTGTTTGTGTATTTGATGGGCTCTGTGGTACAATGAAGTCCCGGGTGCTTAGAAATGGCTTTTGAACCCTTTCAAGACGTGTGTGGCATGAACAGATACTACGACGACTGATTCTCTGCAGCCATAAGTCACATAACATTCCCTCCCCATAGACTTGCCTAGGGTCACCAAATATTATGTGGCATAACCCGATCTCCAGTGAGAATATTGTGTGATTATTGCCATTAATTGCATTGTCTTCATTCCATTATTGTACATGATTGTGTAGTATAGGTGTTATTTTTATTGCGTGTTCAACTTCAACCCTGAGGAACCACGCAGATAGCCTTCCTCCATCAAGTCTTCTTCACCCATCCAAAGTTAGCTGGTCATAGGACCAAAACAGGGACCAGTGTTAATTTGAATATGCCTTTATGTATCACTCCAAACACGAGTAAATCCAGAAAAGTCCATCTCTGCGCCATTCTCTCCAGCAGTGATAGTGTTAAAGAAAACAGCTGCAGGTAGAGAGGGGAGGGGGAGCGGGAAGAGCCAGTGGTGTTTAAGTCAGGCCTGCGCTGCTCACTGTTGAGTTATGTCCATCTTTTGCATGCAGAATGAGGGAAGGAACAGGTGGCGTCAGGTTCTTTGCAAAGTAATGTGCAATTAACATAATGTAGATATTCCCCAGCGATTCCTCACCTGCGAACAAGAAAAGGGGGGGCAGCCCCCCTCCCGTCTGCGCAGCGTCCTGTCAGATCTCCTCAGCTCACAGGTACAGCACATTTCCACATTCACCAGGACCGCAGAGTTTTGCATAGTCTGTCCTTGCTCTGCATGGAGCCTGGAATGTATTCATCACTAATACGGAGCTGACCTGTCTCATTGGCCATTGTTGTTCCTCCTGCGGTGGACGCAAGATCAGCCCTGGAGTTATAATTAGGATTCGATGTCAATATCATTATTTTATCATGTAGTGTAGGTCAGTAAGGGTGCAGTCACACAAAGCGGCCCCTGGGACCAAGTCAAGGCCAGGACGGCGCTAAAAACCACACCTGCATGTAGTTGTACCGCAGCTCAGCATGGCTTCTGACTGTTACAGACCACACCGTTTGTGTTAAACTGCTATTTACCTGTAAAATCGCAAACATTTTATTACCCATTAATGTTAGGCCTAGTTCCACACCTGCGGTAAAGCTATCCGGCAGATGACCATCCTGCCATGGTTCACTGTATGCGACCTAGATGGATAGGGCTGTGCACCGCTGGAACCCATTGACTATAATAGGGATCCGGTGGGGATTCGCCCAGTTTCGGTCATGTGCAGCCGATTTGCGAAATAGTTTTTGCTCATCCGAAACCCAGAGCTCATGCTGGAAACTACCAGGATCCCCGCTGGATCCCATTATAGTCAATAGGGTCTGGGGTCCGGCTAGACATGGAGGATATGGTGAGCTCCTTTGCCAGTGGATTTTGAGGGTGCAAGGCAGGGCTCCCTTAGAGATGGCGGAGTATGATGCTGAGGCAATGCAGGGGTTGGTGCATACAATAACAAGGCCGGTTTAAGGTAACAGATGATCCGGTGTACTAGCAAGTTCAGCATTTCAAAATACACGTCCTGGCAGAAGGTAGACAGTTCTTATCACACACATATCGCATAGGTATACATTTCCCGGTTCCTTTACAGATGACTTATACAATCTTCCCAACTCGACCAAGGGTATAATTTCTTGATCTCACTCGCTCTATATCTGTATTTCTACAGTACGCTCAGCGAGGTGCAGAACAGGTGACCAGTCTGTCTCTTTAATATAGCAAGGAAATCTATAGCCCAAAGCACACACCTCTTCTTGTATGGCCGCTAAACTTTCTGTTATTTCAAGCAGTTCTTTCCCCCAGGGGCCGGTACATATGCCGTTGATTTGATGGCTGCTCCAGGTTCAAAGGGCAAGATTTTTCCTATATTTCCTCCCTATATACAACCTTTGGGAAGGGAATACCTTAGCCAAGCACATAAACCCGTTATGCACTGGACCGCTGGTGCACTGCAATAGCAACCAGATTCCACCTTTCATTTTCTAAAGGAGCTCTGGATAACTAGACCAGTTCTACTTTACACCAGTTTTGATAAATCTCCCCCCATGCCATTTTGCAGGTTCATTATTACATTTTTATTGATCTCATTTTATCGTTATAGTGATCAAAGCTATTTCATTCTGATACAACCACAGTTAAAGGGTCGCCGAGTTTTCAGAAAACTGAGAGAAGCCTTCACATGTCGCGCTCTATCCTTTCTGCAGGAGACGGAATTGAGACTGGCCCATAGACTTTTTATTGCGTCCGTCTCACTTCATCCCCTGCAGTGAGGAGAAAGAGCAAGGTATGTGAGCACTTCTCTCTCCTCGTTCTAGCAATAGGTGGCGCACTCAGACCACCACCATTCAAAATTTTCGATATGCCTCTGTGACATATCAAAAGTTTTCTGAAAAGCCAGCAACCCTTTAAATGATAAGGTTATGGCTGCAGATTTTGCAGCCACCACTAGTAGAACATGATGTTTTGTTATTGAATTCAATGTATACACTGTATACACTAATCTCCCAAGCTCCCCCTAGTGGTAGCTGCAGGCACCAATAACTTTATAATTCAAAGGGAACTCATCAGTAAGACCATGCCCTAACGGTACACAACAGTGACAGGTCCTACGACCCTAATGAATAAAGTTCAATGCTAAATGTTTTGGGCAAAATTTAGATTTAAAGCTACCACCTGTTGATTGATATTTGTCTAGAAAAACTGTATCACAGAATCCTACAAATTTAGGAAAAATGAAATTTATATGGCTTAATTTCCCAAAAAGGATTGGTATTTATTTAACAAAGGGGAATCCTGAAAGAGCAGAAAAGGAAAATGATGTGGCAATAATATGAAAGAAATAATATAAGAAATTCTGCAGGAAATCCAAATTAGAAGTGAGGTTTCGCCTTGCAAAGGATGAAATCTGCAGCAATGTGCAATATAATATGCATGCTGTGGATTTCAAAATTCGCAACTGAACAATCCACTATGTATGAATAGCATGTTGTAAAATCCCATTCCCAAGTTTTGTACTGTAAATTTAATGAAGTGTATTGGAGCCGAGTTTTAGTGTCGGATCCACAACGTCATTGTGTATTCCCTCTCACCCCAGCACGGGTACAGCATAGAACATACTATAGATTACCAAACTTCCTAATCCTCATAGGCCTAGCAGAGAAAAACAGACACTGGGGAATATTGAAGAATTACATTTTGGTCATATAAAATAGAAGGGATATGTAAAATAGATTTTTTATTACTACATAGTTTGGATACATTCACACGACCATATGTATTTTTTGGCCCGCAAAACACAGATGCGCTAAAAATACGAACGATGTCCGTGTTGCATCCATTTTTTTAAGACCCCTTGTAACAATGCCTATTCTTGTCTGCAAAACGGATAAGAATAGGACATGTTCTATCTTTTTTGTGGAGCTGCGGAACAGACATACAAATGCGGACAGCACACGGTGTGCTGTCGCATGTTTTGTGGACCCATTGAAAAGGATGAGTCCACATCTGATCAGCAAAAAATTCGGTCGTCTGAATGGTGCCTTTTCCAAATATGGATGTATACAGTATACATGAAAAATAAACCTGACCATTCACCACCACCTATAAGCAACCCAACAGTTGATGCGGGGCTTTGGCTGGCGACGAGATATCTGTCAGCCGAGAGTGCATGTGTTTCGAAAGGTGAGAGGGGAAAAACACTGACAGACTCCTCTGCAGGTGAAATCCAAAGCCAAATTCTTATTAACATCTGCTGTCAAGAGAGAGTTGTGAGACCCCCTTACACATGGAAGGTTTGGCTGAGACCCCCTTACACATAGAAGGTTCCGCTGACAGTGTATGGCCGGTTTTATGTCCTCCGCTATAGTCCCCATTCACACACAAGTGACGGCTTGATTTTGGTGACCGGTAGGGTTCCCAGCACTAGCAATCACATTCTACGAGACATAGAATTTTTTATTAATTTATTCTGATTGCATACCCCTTAGCTATGGCAGTGATTAAAAGTAGAGCATCCCTTTATGCTTTATGCAGCCTCTGGCAGCAGAACACGACTATGTGCGTCCTTCCACAAGGAAAGACCGATGGCTAAAACAAACTAAATTATCAGATTGATAAAGCAAACATTATTACCAGGTCTTTAATGTTACATATAGTGGTTATTGTTATATGTGTTCCGTAACTGCGATCATTTATACCATTACTTGTGTTTCCTGCTCTCATGATGTTTTATTACAAATAACCAGTAGAGGAGTTTACCACTGAAAACCAGTAATTTTTAGTCATCATACCTGATGCGATCACGTACAAACAATATCAGTTTGTTGGGGGTAGGGCCCCTTGCTCCCTCACTGATCAGCAGTTTTTGGCAGCTGCCAGCGTCGGAAACTATACAGTGAACAGAAGGTACCCACCACTTTATAGTTTCCAATGCCGGTGTACTGGCATGGTCACTACACAGTGGTGCTCCTGGTTCCAATCACTGATGGACCCCACTGATCTGATATTGATCACTTATCTGGAATATAGACCATCAGTATCTAAGTAACGGAAAGCTCCTTTAGCCTTTTGGTAGGACTGCTCTTTTGGATTGTTTGGTGCAGAAGCAGGTTTTTGTTTGCATAAAGATATGAATTATTATGTCCCAATGGATCACTGAGATGCAAACATATTAGATTTGCTTTTAAAACGTTTTTTCAGTACATCAGAACAGTAGTTTTTGTGTCCTATTTTGCAGGTCTTCAGCTAAAGAGTGAGCTTATTGTGCTAGATGTTTCCACCTTTTTCGAATATCTGCATAGTCTCGCCCTCTGCTGCCCCCTAGTGGAGCTGCCTATGGTACTGCAGCATGCCCTTAGTTTTACCTTTTCTCTGTTACTGTGAGATTGATTCTTTTTTCAGCGCACACCGCAAGAGTTGGGTTATTACCTGAGTGTATAGCGTCAGTACATAAACTAGGAGAAATGAGACGTGTGCTGGAAGATGTGTGTGGGTAGGCGATAATAGTGGAGAACGGTGAATCAGTATGGAGCAGGTAGGGCAAAGTCCGAGCTTTGTATCCACAGTAATTACTGGAGCAGGGGCTGCAGCAGAGTGCTGCTCAGATAAAATCAGGGCACTGAAAGTGTGGCATGGGGATTGGGAGCAGTGAAAAGGATAGCGGCGTGCCAGGCGTATTAAGCAGGACATAGGTGCAATGTGAAGAATATACAGCTGCTGCCGGACAAGAGGCAGCCCTCGCTACTAAGGGAGGAATATATTCACTTCCGCATCCATCAAATAGGACAGACAGTAAAAAACAGCAACGGTTCTGCTATGGGGCTCAGAAACGGAGCATAATAAAGTGCAAATGATATCGATACCCGGCTGCGTTGAAATTCACAAGAGGGTCCACGTTAACTCTTGCTGATGGGAGACATATAAATTGTGTATTGGGAAAGTGTCATGGAATATTTAGAGCTAATATTTAATGTATAATGATGAAAAAAGAAATTTATTTCATATATCTTCTGCACTTTTCTTAAACTGAGGTATTACTTGAACTAGCATGTGAATCAGATCATGTCTGCATCTGCGGTGCTGTGCAAAAGCTTTAGGCAGGAGTGGGGGAAAATGCTGCAAAGTAAGAATGCTTTAGAAAACGGAAGTGTTAATAGTTTATTTTTATCAACTAACAAAATGAACAAGAGAAATCTAAATGGAATCAATATTTGGACTTATCACCCTCCCCCTAAAATCAACATCTATGAAAGAACTCGGCAGGGAGGTTGTTCCAAACATCTTGGAGAACTAACCACAGATCTTCTGTGGATGTAGGCTTGCTCAGATGCTTCTGTCTCTTCATGTAATCCCAGAGTTCAGACCTTTGTGGGGACCATATCATCACTTCCAGGACTCCTTGTTCTTCTTTACGCTGAAGATAGTTCTTAGGGTGGGTTCACATCAACGTTATGAATTCCGTTATTGCTTTCCATTATAACATGGTTATAACGGAAAATAATGGAATTCGTAAGATGGAATTCAAAACAGAAACCTTTAGAGGCATTCCGTTTTGATATGTCATAATAGAGGTCAACAGGACTGTCAACAGGACTCTCTTTTCCGTCTTGGATAATGGAAACCAGACAGATCTGCTATGCTTGCCCATAGACATCTGCTTTGATTGATCAAAAAGGAATGCCTCTAAAAGTTTCTGTTTTGAATTCCGTCTTAACAATTCCATCATTTTCCATTTTAACGGAAAACAATAACAGAATTCATAACGCTGATGTGAACCTGCCCTTAATGACATTGGCTATATGCTTGAGGTCGCTGTCTTGCTGCAGAATAAATTTAACCTATTAACAATTCTATGAAAGCATTCCTACTTTTTGGCGTGATTAGGTGCAACTAGGGCTTTTTTCCCCCGACTTGCTCAAAAAGGGGATGGGGCTTATCGGGAGCAGTGGAGCTTCTCTGGAAAATTGGCATGGCCTAAGATGAAATATTTTGCAGAAAAATTGTACTACAATTCCTGCATAAAATTCTGTCTCAGAGAAAGCCAACCACTATTTGGTATACAGTTAGACAAAAGTGTCTATCGCTGCACCACATTTATTTATCCAGCTTGAGCAACTGTGATAAATCTGGTGCAGGTCTAGATAACCAGTCTAAGCTTGCACCATCTTTAGAGCTACGAAATATGGGCCATTGTCTAGAAAGAATACTAATTTAATGGGTTGCCCCATGAAGACAACCCTTTTCAAAACTGGACCTGACCTGGTGCGCAGGTGATCACCCCAGGTCTGGCTTCAGGAACCATCAGTAGTGATCTGTTATTGCTAGAGGAAGCAGCAGCTGGCCATACAGTGGTCGCTGCACAGGAAATGCAGTTTTACATGCAAACCATTAAAATAAATGTCCAGCCAATTAATGTATGAATAGATCAGGTTTACCACTCTTTTACATCCGTATGTCCTCATAGGGCCTAGAAAAATAGGCTGTCTTAGCTATACATGGGCAGATATATAATTGTTGGGTCATCAAACCACATCATTTCCTTGCACTGCCCACTTGTAACTGTGTATGACCTTCTTGAGTAGCACACATGTTCAGATCCCAGTCTCCTCAATTACACCAAATATTAATTAGTTTTTCACTTTTTCATGTAACACATAAATAGACCCCAACTGATGCCATCACGATGTCAAGGTCTCTGCATGTGTAACGATGAAAAGCCATGTGCACTTTGCTGCCAACTTGACTTGTAAGGAAGAAGTCAGGCCTCCTGAGAGGATACCTTAGGGCAGGGATGGCCAACCTGTGCCTCTCCAGCTGTTGTATAACTACAACTCACACCCTGCCCTGCTGTAGGCTGAAAGCTGTAGGCAGTGTGGGCATGCTGGGAGTTGTAGTTTTGCCACAGCTGGAGAGCCTCAGGTTGGCCATCCCTGCCTTAGGGAGAATTGGAGATTCCGTTTTTTAATGATGCAAGTATTTATCTAGGTAGGTGTCCAGGGGAAAGTGTTCTACCTGGTCTGGAGTGGTTAGCTGAGGATTTGGGGGCTCAAGATTTTTTTTTAAATTAAGCAAAAACTGACGATGACTAGCTGAGCTACAAATGGTAGTAGTGATATTGGAGGCCACTATTTGATGGGGGGATTAGGGTAACTACCCCCATTGTCCATGTTATAATCCTCCCATTTATAAGCATTCAAAGTTCTGTCTCATAATAAGTTATATAACCAGTTATGTTCAATAAGATTATTGTTCTGTGATATTTGGAAGGTAACAGGTAAAACAAATCTAGCAGATATCAACAAACTCGAAAATTAACAGCACTGGAAAATAAGAATTGAGGATTCCAAAGTGAGAAATCATTAATATGAATAAGTCACAGGGGCCTGATGGGATACACCCAAAGCTATTAAAAGAGCTCAGCGGTGAACTAGCAAAACCATTAAAAGATTTATTTAACAAATCACTGGTAACAGGAGTCGTCCCAGAAGATTGGAAATTAGCAAATGTTGTGCCCATTCACAAGAAAGGTAGTAGGGAGGAATCGAGCAACTATAGGCCAGTAAGCCTGACATCAATAGTGGGGAAATTAATGGAAACCATACTTAAGGAGAGGATTGTGGAACATCTAAAATCCCATGGATTGAAAGATGAAAAACAGCATGGGTTTACTTCAGGGAGATCATGTCAAACTAATCTTATTGATTTTTTTAATTGGATGACTAAAATAATAGATGGCGGAGGTGCAGTAGACATCGCTTATCTAGACTTTAGCAAGGCTTTTGATTCTGTCCCACATAGAAGGCTTATCAGTAAAGTGCAGTCTTTGGGCTTGGACTCCCATATTGTTGAATGGTTTAGGCTACTTTCACACTAGCGTTCGGGGCTCCGCTTGTGAGTTCCGTTTGAAGGCTCTCACAAGCGGCCCCGAACGGATCCGTCTAGCCCTAATGCATTCTGAGTGGATGCGGATCCGCTCAGAATGCATCAGTCTGGCACCGTCTGTCCTCCGCTCCGCACAGCAGATGGACACCCGAACGCCTGGCCGTGTGGAGGCAAACGGATCCGTCCAGAGTTACAATGGAAGTCAATGGGGGCGGATCTGTTCGAAGGTGACACAATATAGTGCATTTTTCAAACGGATCCGCCCCCCATTGACTTTCAATGTAAAGTCTGGACGGATCCATCTGAATGCAAATTACACTTAGACTTTTTTCAGAAATATAATGCAAATGGTTCCGTTCTGAATGGATACCATCGTTTGCATTATAGGAGCGGATCCGTCTGTACAGATACCAGATGGATCCGCTCCGAACGCAAGTGTGAAAGTAGCTTTAGGCAGTGGCTGAGGGACAGACAACAGAGGGTCGTAGTGCAATGGAGTATATTCAGACCATGGTCTTGTTACCAGTAGGGTACCTCAGGGATCTGTTCTGGGACCCATATTGTTTAATATCTTTATCAGCGAAATTGCAGAAGGCCTCGATGGTAAGGTGTGTCTTTTTGCTGATGACAAAGATTTGTAACAGGGTTGATGTTCCTGGAGGGATACACCAAATGGAAAAAGGACTTAGGAAAACTAGAGGAATGGTCAAAAATCTGGCAACTAAAATTTAATGTTGATAAGTGCAAGATAATGCACCTGGGGTGTAAAAAACCCAAGAGCAGAATATAAAATCAGTGACACAGTCCTGAACTCAGTATCTGAGGAAAGGAATTTAGGGATCATTATTTCAGAAGACTTAAAGGTAGGCAGACAATGTCATAGAGCAGCAGGAAATGCTAGCAGAATGCTTGGGTGTATAGGGAGAGAAATTACCAGTAGAAAGAGGGAGGTGCTCATGCCGCTCTACAGAGCACTAGTGAGACCTCATTTAGTAGTATTGTGAGTATTGTGCTCAGTACTGGAGACCATATATCCAGAAGGATATTGATACTTTGGAGAGAGTTCGGAGAAGAGCTACTAAACTGGTACATGAATTGCAGGATAAAACTTACCAGGAAAGACTAAAGGACCTTAACATGTATAGCTTGGAGGAAAGACGAGACAGAGGGGATATGATAGAAACTTTTAAATACATAAAGGGAATCAACAAGGTAAAAGAGGAGAGAATATTTAAAACAAGAAAAACTGCCACAAGAGGACATAGTTTTAAATTAGATGGGCAAAGGTTTAAAAGTAATATCAGGAAGTATTACTTTACTGAGAGAGTAGTGGATGCATGGAATAGCCTTCCTGCAGAAGTGGTAGCTGCAAATACAGTGAAGGAGTTTAAGCATGCATGGGATAGGCATAAGGCCATCCTTCATATAAGATAGGGCCAGGGGCTATCCATAGTATTCAGTATATTGGGCAGACTAGATGGGCCAAATGGTTCTTATCTGCCGACACATTCTATGTTTCTATATATAACAAGCCATGCGGCCCAGACGATTAAAAAATCTGTGATGTCACCTTTCCATTAGTTCAATGTTTTCTGGAAATGTTTGATTTCCTAAAGAAATAACCAAAACTACTGCAGCAAGATGTATGTGAAAAGGTCAGGATGAAGGATAATGTTGGATTACTTATCTGGAGCTTCTACAACAAATCCCAGCTAGGGGGAGCTCCAGAGAAAGAAATCGTTTTTTTTTGTCCGCATTAACACTTTAGTAGATCATTGCCAACAGGATGAGATGACTAATACAGCTCACCTATTAAGAGTTAATCAGGAAATATGTATTTCTCATTAATTCAACCTAATTAGGGTACCATGATAAGGATATACAGCAATATCGGTCTGTCCATCTGCAAAAAGGGGTTGTATCTTCATTACGAAGGATTTATTATTATGCTAAGCCTGATTTGAAATGAGTCAAAAAGATGAATCCTACAGCCTTTTCTGTTTTTAATGGCCCTTCTTATGTTTGGGGCTCTCCTAATGTTGATCACATAGAGCCCCACAATAGTTTGCTACGGGGAACCACAATGTAAGTTCTCTTGCAGAACATGACTATATTCTCTGATAACAATGGACAACAAAAGTGTTTGTTGATACCCTATATACCTCCAGGATTGAAAAAGACCACACCGGTCGAAACGTCGCACTGTATTGGTGAATAAACCTTTTGGATAATGAAGACAAGAGAATGGTGCGGTTTTCTTACAAAGTTTACTTACGTCTGGGGGTGTATAAACTCCAATTTAAATGTGCCTGTTTTCCACCTACAGGCCACATTAGGTGCACCTGTGAGGCCTGGGCCATACCAGTCAGTCTTGAGTGGGACTCGCAGACTCCTCCCTCCTCCCATTGCAAGCATGGTTACATGCTGGAGGTAACTGGTGAGCTGTTTGTGAGTCGGCCTCAAGCTCCTGTAATTTGCCCACTGGCTCCTGGTATTGCCCATACGGCTCAGGTAGGAGAGTGTTAGGTCTCGGGCTACTTGAGAAACCTTGACGTGGTGCCCGGGCTTAGACATGTTCTACACCGTAGGACATGTTGACTAATCTCTCAATTTTAAAATCAGTTTGAGGGTTTAGTGAGACTGCAGAGTGCACCTGTATTTGTTATCGTTTTGTTATATTGTTATATTGATTATGACATCCGCACTTGTTACCTTGTGTGAGATGTCTATTGTGGTACTTGAGGTTCGCCGCAGGCATCCTCCACCGTATGCATTTTGCTGGGGATCGCCATTAGCAACGGGCCACAAGTGCAGGATTTGCTCCCCTGTATATATGCACGACTGCATGTGGGTTTGAGCACCTCCTGCTAATGCCACCCTGTCATTTTGGTTTGTATGACGTCTGGGGGAGCTCCGGACTGGTTTCCAACACAGCTGGCACCACCTCATAAAGGAACTGTATTTTTTGGGCGTTGTGCTGCTACATTTAGCTTTTTTTCTATATACCTCCAATGCATTAGCCAAAATGGAAGGCCACCCTTCCATTAGCTGAATATGTCCTATCAAAGGCAGTACACGACATGGTGTTGTTGTATACAGCAGATTAAGAATTGCCTTTGGTAAAGAAGGAGTTACATGGTACCACAGGCTTATCTTGGCGGGTTGTGTTCAAGAGGGTGCCATCAGGGTCAGATTGCCCCACCAGAAGATCCACCATTAGACCCAGGTTCTGAAAAGTAGAAAGACCTAAATTGCAGGGGAAGACAACCCCATTTGGAGCCAATCATTAGGGTTTATTTCTAATTAGTCGATTCACGAATAGCTATTGATATGTCCTGTATGTGTAAATAAATCATTTCCCTAACAAGATAAGGGAGTGTGCCTTTGCCAAAGATGAAGAAAAGCCTATCTATAACTATGCAATATCATGCTGGATTGTTATTAACATTATTATAATTCTCCTACACGTAGGTACAGTTGTCCCATTTCTAATTTAGAGAAAATGTTTCCTTTAAAGGGGAGTCTGTCACCTACCTGACCGGTTTCAAAGAGGTGACATTGTTCAGTGGGGCCCAAAGACATGACACAGATGTTACCCGTGGTTAGTTCTTCTGATGCTTCAAATGCTAATGAGCAGTTGCAAGTGCCCAGGGGCGGACAGTTTTCTGAAAGTGCCCAAGTTCCTCCGCCTCACTCGCACCTAACTCCGCCCCTTAGTAAGCTCAGGCCAGCCCTGTGGCTCTGTGACATCATATTTCCCTGTAGGCTGTTCGCGCATCACTGCCGGGCCCGGGCATGCCAATTTCACGCCAGTAACTGGTGCATGCGCACTCCATATCCCTGTCCCTCTGCCCACAGTGGGCAGGACACTGTGCATGCCCGGGCCCGGCAGTGATGCGCGAACAGCCTACAGGGAAATATGATGTCACAGAGCCACAGGGCTGGCCTGAGCTTACTAAGGGGCAGAGGTAGGTGCGAGTGAGGCGGAGGAAATTGGGCACTTTCAGAAAACTGTCCGCCCCTGGGCACTTGCGACTGCTCATTAGCATATTATAAAAATGACTTCTTGGGTGATTTGAAGCATCAGAAAAACTAACCACGGGTAACATCTGTGTCATGTCTTTGTGCCCCACTGAACAATGTCACCTCTTTGAAACCGGTCAGTTCTTTCCTATGTGCATCTATTATCCTATCCACTCATCTCGTAATTAAAAAATATCTGGCAGAAAGAGAACAGTAAAAACAGAACTATATGTCCCGATATGCGCCCACTGTCCATTACTTTAACACATTTTATGAAACTTCTGTCTCTGCTCCAAATCAAAATTGCAGTAAAGAATATTTCTAAGGTGAAAGCTTTATATACATCTGAGTTGTGGACGCTGTGTGCCTCGCTGGGTTCTGGCCTCTCCATGACTCACTCACCACGATCATTGTGGTACCCATAAATATAATGTGGCCTGTAGAAAATTGATTCACCAGGTTTGAGATTTGCAATTTAACTATCAATCTGGAACAGAATTTAAACTTTTTCACTTGTCTCTAGACCCTGGTTTATATAGAAGCATCCATGGCCTTAATCAGAAGTGTCTTAGGTATTAATCCCCATGATGTATATGACACACAGGTGGCAAATGCTTGGCAATCCATGAAAACATAAGGATAATAGGGATAATCATAGGGATAAGGCCAGAACACGACCATTTCTCAGGTGATGATCCAGCATGTGATTGACTGCTGCACTACCATCGTAAAGTTGTTATCCAATGTCAGCCCAGTGCTCCGTGCTGATGCCCCTACACGCGGGCATGGGCGCTGGCCTCCCTTGTTCCCTCCTGCTGCTGGGCGCCGTTCTGACAAGAGGGGGCAGCAGGTAGCTTAAATGTTGTATCTGTGCTCTGTGCCATCTTACTTACTGCTTGAGTCCTGTACTGCTGTTAGTGTGTACACGGGCGTGTCTCTCCTCCCTTGTGAGGCAGCACGTACACGCCCTCTATTACCCCAGCCTATGGCTGGGTTGCAGGAAGCATTTAAAGGCGCTTCCTACCCCAGGAAGGCACCTGAGCAGTCCTTGTGTAAAGGTGTTTTGGAAGTTTTCGCTTTTCTGTGTACCGGACCGGCTTCTTGATTTAACAGATTTTGCTTGATAGCTGACTGCCCTGACTCCGGACTTTCTGACTACTTCTTTCCCCTCGGCGATTGCACCAGTATATTTTAGGCCATTTACAGGGGTTGCCTGAGTTTTATATAATTTATTCCCCAGGATCAGCGAAAACTCAGATCCTGGTAATTTAGCCTATTAGATGCTGAAATCAACATTGATTATAAAAACCTTTAGAAGTAATCAAAGGGGTTGCCTGTCTCAGTGTGCCATTTCTAAATGCTAAATATAAAGATTTATTTTAAAAGTATATTGTCACGTACGGGAACCGCCCTATCACATGACCCGGGTGCGACTGCCAAGGGTCGATATATTTCACGCACTCAATCTCTTGTGTCCCTACACACAGGCCTCAGATTGAGCCTCGATCACAGCCTCTCATGCACCCCAACACGCTGCCACCATCTATGACATTTAAATCAATACACCGATTAATTAAGGGCTCATAGAAACCCCACAGCGCCCCACTCGCAAGCAGGCTCACATTGGCACAGGCCACACGTATAGCAAATACACGGTAACGCAAACCGCACTCATACACTTAAAAAAATGGTGGTTACTGGGCTCGTTCAGGACACAAGGCAAAACCATTAAAGATGTGCTTTAATGTACTAAAAAGGTAATAGTACTTAGTTACAAAAAGTTAAAAGAAATGAGACATACATAAACGTGCACAAAACAGTATAAAAATAAAAGGATAAAAAGCAGAAAGGTTCTTACTCAACGAATTGTGTGGTCAGAGTTCCTTCTGGTTTCCGGGGACAGGAGGACAGTGAAGCACAACCCAATGTTGATCAGATCCCCAAATTGAGTCAAAGAAATGTTCCCAATAGTTCATTTGTATCTCCAAACCATGCACATCTATCTTAGCACCAAATAGCACCTGTGCTCAGGAGATAATATGTTCCTGTCAGCAGAATAATCCATAACATTAAATAATTACCCCATGCCACAAATTATTGTTTGTTCTACTTCATGTTTATTTTCTGCACCTTCAATAAAAAATCTATGGGGGTCATTTATTAAGACCAGGATTTTAGACACGGGTCTTAATAACCCCTATATCTGGCAGTGCATCCACCGAAGTTATGAAGAGGCGCCTGCCTCTACATAACTTCGTCACATTTTTGGATGATGACTATTTTTGGACCCTCTATAGAAGTGAAGGGTAGCTGCAAGACAGGGGCCAGGGAAACCCCCAGTCTCAGTATAGGTGCAGAACCCAGAGGTGTAACCCGCACCTATCAGACATTTATGGCATATTCTGTGGATATGCCATAAATGGCCAGATGGGAATATCCCATTAAGCGAGGGAAATACATGAAGAACTAAAATAGTGTTTTTATTCTTGGCACTATAAAAACTTTATATTTTACACAATGTACGTACAGTTATTTGACATTTCTGTGCACAAGAAAAGTAGAGGATTTATTTCAGGATAAGTAATATTAATTGAACAAACTGCAGGGCGGCCACAAAAAAGTAGCCTGCCTCCAATATCGCAAACACTTTCCTCAGCATCTCTGTTAAAGAGCTGCAAGCAGTATCAGCCAACATGATCCGACGCGCCCAAAGATGCATAGATGTGAATGGGGACAACTTTCAGCATCGTTTGTGACTTGTGGGTAATAAAAAAAAATAACAATCCACTTGCTCGTTCATCTTGTCATACTATCGCTGGTGGGGGGCTACTTATTCGTGGGCCGCCCTGTACCTTAACAAAGAGCAAAAACAGAGCATCGTATCTGACCATTCTACAAAATTTTTAATAATAAGAAAGTCCTATGTGTGCCTCAAAAACAAATACAAATTTCACCAGGGTAAAAAATGAAAAAGTAAATAAATCAGCATTCCAAGAGGTGAAATTTCACTCCGGGCATGAAACAAAACATTTCCAATCATGAAAGAGTAAAAAAAAATAGCTGAAAGGGAATGTGCCACCTGTAATTTTTTTCTGCCAGGTAAAACAGAGTGGTGATATATATTCCTTTTTTTGATAATCTGTTTTTATTTTCTGACTGTGTATTTTTTATTCTGCTTCCTCTGAGGAGCTGATGCAGAGGATGAGAGTGGTAGGGGCCCTGATGAAGTGTTGTGTCATGGTGTGCTCCCTCAAGCCGTTGCTCCCTGGGGATCGGTGCAGTGGACATTTTGTTTGAAGAATGAGGCCAGAAGTGAACATACCACATTCTCTTTTTACTAAGTGCAGCATATAACTTTTGGTACATTCAATAACAACAGATTCCAAGTGCAGTTTTTGGCACCAGTAAAGAAGTATGGAGGCAGGTTGGATGGCTGCAATTTAATACTTGTCAGTATAGATGTCACTGGCCTAATAGTAGCCTGGGTGATGGGTGTCTGAGCTGTAGTCCCTCACCTTACAGCAGTGTCTATTATGCAGGTTTTCAGCTGTTCACTCTGCTGGCTGGTCTCTCAAGTATTTGCTTGATGCTGGTCTAGGTAGATTTCTCTGGAGAATCTCTACTAGAACAGAAGCTTTGCAGTGTGCTTCCTTTCCTCTCTGTGTCTGCACAGGAACTCCCCCCCCGTCACAAAGCAAGGCCAGCTCACGCCTACCAAGAGGGGAGGAACAGGGTGGTTATTCCTCTTCTTGCTAACCTTTTGCCAACTATAACTATACATAACTGTATACAATAAAACAATTTGAAAATACCTGGGTCTGAAGTACTGCACACCCACTATGAGCCATAGACACAACTGAAAGGAGTAGAGCATATTGACTTCTACAGCAGTTTTCTAGGCATGCACTGTGACCTGTGCAGAGGTCAGGAGGGAGTTGTTATATCACCTATTGTGAATCGTGTGTTATCTACAGTATATATAGGCGATCTCTGCTATTGTAATCTTGCCTGTGATGATAATGAGACGACTAATGAAAAGTAATCTTCACAGAATAAGTACAGTTGGCATATTATTAGGTTTATTAGAAAGTGTGAAAACTGCTGGACTTCAGATTTTGTTTTAATATTAAATTAAAAAGAATAACACTGAAAATTATTTTAAAAAAATGTTAAACATAAAAAAAAAAACGTGATTTAAACCATAGGCTGTTTTCTGATAATCTTAATCCACAAAAAAATTAAAGAGCAATGTTGATGTCATCATATGTAGCAGTACATATCCACAGCTAGCTAGCAGGCATAGCACTTGTATCAGGGCACCTCTACTTTAAGCAGAACTTGTCCTCAATGTTTTATGCCTCAAAATGATAATTTCCTGATATAAACAGATTTTATTGATTATACAGTATCCGTCTCCGGTACTTTTTGTCATAATATTTGCATGCCTTTCCCTGCAGGTTCATTGGCTATGAAAGGGTTGCACGGCGGGATGCTCAAAGGAAAAGCTTTTGTTACTTATTCCACTAAAGGGGATATTTGGTGTGACATTGCTAAGCTTTTGCCCTTAGGAGAAAAAAAAAATCATAAATCAGTCATTCTCTTAAGAAGTATTTTTATATAGCCACCATATGTGAGTTGACTAGAGGTATGTCTCCTGAATCTAAAGCTTTGATTTTTGAGGTCATGCTGCTTCACTGCCATGTTCAATGACTTACTGTGGGAGGCAGAAAACAGAAGAAAGTCTTTCCAGCAAACAAAACCAGCAGAGTATGGCTTAATACATAGGGCATCCATTTGCCTTCTCTACATCAAAGATGCATTGAGTCTACAGCATGAGCTAAAAAGCAACAGGAATAACATCACGTCTATTCAAATAATCTACATGCAGCCAGTCTCTTCATTTTAATTGACGGCAGCACCTCCAGAGGTGGAATTTATCCACAGTGGGTCCATAACAAAACATGTGCAAAAATCGCCAAAAAGGTGCAACGTTTCGACTAGCAGGACAATATATATGTCATACATAGTGCCGCCTCTGAGCGACATCTACCAATAGTGAGCCAACATTATTCAGACCAACACCTGTTCATTAAAACTCCCCAATACGGTGTATCTTTCATGTGTGTGTCACATAAATTACCCGATAAAAAGACCACAATTCATTACCTGAAGGGGGCGGTAGTTAACGGAACACCTGCATCATGCACATCCAGGCTAGCGTCTCATTGATCCAAATGTGCATGCAAGAATTGTCCTCCTATTCGCGTGAGGATGCGTAATAGTCACATGTCCCGATCATGGTCACCTGACCGAACACGTCATCAAAACATAATCACATGACCGGACATGTGTCTGGATCACGTGATTTATCACCGCTCATATGACCGCAAGGTGCGTCTCTATTACTATAGCAGGCATGGCCAACCTCCGGCTCTCCAGCTTTTGTAAAACTACAACTCCCACCATGCCCTGCTGTAGGCTGCTATCTGTAGGTAGTCTGGGCATGCTGGGAGTTGTAGTTTTGCAACAGCTGGAAACCCTCAGGTTGGCCATCCCTGTACTATAGAAACCGGATCACGTGATTTATCACCGCTCATATGACCGCAAGGTGCGTCTCTATTACTATAGAAACCAACCATGAATCATAACGGATCGATACCGAAATCGTCGGTAGATCAAGCGTTGTTAAGCCACTCCTTGTGCTCTGAGGGCATATGTTGAGCGCTCTAGGGGCACATATATATAATGTTAGAAATCGCATTGCAGTAACAAGTTAACCCATGCATGACAGGCGATACTTAAAAAAGAGTGGCACATTCTACAGAAAGGCCAACCTTCCGTTAGTGAATTTGGGGTCCCTCCACTCATGTCATTTAGGAGAAACAGTAACCTGAGAGACAGACTCGTTAAGATGGACTTTGGCAGTGAACGAGGAGATAAACAAACATATCTTGCCCCTCAAAAAAAGGGTCATTTCCCCTGTTTGGGATGCTGCAATTGTGGTAATATAATCAAAGGTGAGACTTTTTCGCACCCATACACCCATATATGTACAGGCTTAATGGATATTATACATGTAGATCCAAGGACGTGATTGATCTACATGATACAGTGTCTATGTAGTTTGACGTATGTTGGAGAGCAGGGGCGTACCTAGAGCATTTGGCACCCGGGGCGAACCCTTTGTTTGGAACCCCCCCCCCCCCCCCCCCCCCAAGAAAGTTAAGAAAACATGCACAAACTTTTTTCAATGTTTTCAATAATATTTATTACAAATTTTCGGATCCGCAAAACACATGCGGACATCTGAATGGAGCCTTACAGGGGGGTGATCAATGACAGAGGGGTGATCACCCATATAGACTCCCTGATCACCTCCGTCATTGATCACCCCCCTGTAAGGCTCCATTCAGACATCCGCATGTGTTTTGCGGATCCGATCCATGTATCAGTGGATCCGTAAAAATCATACGGACGTCTGAATGGAGCCTTACAGGGGGGTGATCAATGACGGAGGTGATCAGGGAGTCTATGTGGGTGATCACCCCTCTGTCATTGATCACCCCCCTGTAAGGCTCCATTCAGACGTCCGTATGTGTTTTGCGGATCCGATCCATGTATCAGTGGATCCGTAAAAATCATACGGACCTCTGAATGGAGCCTTACAGGGGGGTGATCAATGACAGGGGGGTGATCACTGACAGGGGGGTGATCAGGGAGTCTATATGGGGTGATCAGGGGTGATCAGTGGTTCATAAGGGGTTAATAAGTGACAGGGGGGGGTGTAGTGTAGTGTAGTGGTGTTTTGTGGTACTTTACACAGCTGCCTGTGTCCTCTGGTGGTCGATCCTAACAAAAGGGACCACCAGAGGACCAGGTAGCAGGTATATTGGTCGCTGTTATCAAAACAGCGTCTAATATACCTGTTAGGGGTTAAAAAAAATCACATCTCCAGCCAGCCAGCGAGCAATCGCCGCTGGCAGGCTGGAGATCCACTCGCTAACGCTTACCTTCCGTTCCTGTGAGCGCGCGCGCGTTCACAGGAAATCTTGCGTCTCGCGAGATGACGCGTATATGCGTCGCTGTGCGGAGCGCTGCCACCTCCGGACCGCACATCTGCGTTAGGCGGTCCGGAGGTGGTTAATAAAATAAAAACCTGCACCCCCTTAAAAAAAAAATCACTTTCCATCTGCACCAAAAAGAAAAAAAAATCCAAATCCCCATCAATAAAATGAACACATCCTGCACCCCCCCCTTAATTACACCCTCTCTTCTCCCCTTAATTACACCCCCCTTAATTACACAGTGTAATTAAGGGGGGGGGGTGTTATTAAGGGAGGGGGTGTAATTAAGGGGGGGGGTGCAGGATTTGTTCATTTTATTGATGGGGATTTGGATTTTTTTTCTTTTTGGTGCAGATGGAAAGTGATTTTTTTTAAGAGGGTGCAGGCTGCACCCCCTTAAAAAAAATCACTTTCCATCATCTGCACCAAAAAGAAAAAAAATCCAAATCCCCATCATCAATAAAATGAACAAATCCTGCACCCCCCCTTAATTACACCCTCTCTAAGTTCTCCCCTAATAACACCCCCCCTTAATTACACCCCCTCCCTCCCCACCTTAATTACAATTTACACGGTACACCCCGACCCCCCCCCCCCCTTAATTACACAATTATTTACTTTACTTTTACTGTGTGTCTCACATTTATTTTGAATGATGCCCGTTGCCCGCCGTCCGACCGCTGGTATAAGATGGATGGGATCCGATCCTTCTTCTGATCCGTGAAGGCGGCGGCGCGGCGTCACGTCATGTTGCGCACCGCCCGCCGCCGCAATAATCTGAGTCGCGTTGCATGGTCGCAGCAGTGGATGGAGCCGGCCCGGGGACGGGTGACTCCGGCGTCAGCACCCCCCTTGTGAGTGGCACCCGGGGCGGCCCGCCCCCCCTTGGTACGCCACTGTTGGAGAGACAACCATGGAAATAAGGGAGAGAATTAATAAACATAAAAGTACGATAAACCAGTGGCCAAACATTGTGTGGAGCGTGGCCACTCAATCAATCAATTGAGATTTCGAGTGATTGATTCAGTGGGCAAACTGAGGAGAGGTGGCGACAGGGAGATGATTTAAAGAAAGAAAGAATTAAGGTGGATCTATACTTTAAGAACATTACAACCCCATGGTTTGAACATAGAATTCAATGTAAGTGGTATTGATTAAATGTCATCATCAGTATATAGGCAATTAAGTATAATTGAGTTGATTTTAATTTTATTGTATTTTTCTCTTTTATATTTTTCTCTTTTAGATCGGGGAGGTGGCATTCGGAAAGCCTGTCATGCGCGGGTTAACTTGTTACTGCGATGCGAGTTCTAACATTATATTTAATATCTGCCCTCAGAGCACAAGGAGTGGCTTAACAACGCTTGATCTACCGACGATTTTGGTATCGGTCCTTTGTCATGATTCATGGTTGGTTTCTATAGTAATAGAGCTGCACCTTGCGGTCATATGAGCGGTGATTATGTTTTGATGACGTGTTCGGTCAGGTGATCGCGATCGGGACATGTGACTATTACGCATCCTCGCGCGAATAGGAGGACAATTCGGGCATGAGCATTTGGATCAATGAGACGCTAGCGTGAATGTGCATGATGCAGGTGTTCCGTGAGCTACCGCCCCCTTCAGGTAATGAATTGTGGTCTTTTTATCGGGTAATTTATGTGACACACACATGAAAGATACACCGTATTGGGGAGTTTTAATGAACAGGTGTTTGTCTGAATAATGTTGGATCACTATTGGTAGATGTCGCTCAGAGGCGGCACTATGTATGATAATGTATGACATATTGTCTTGATTCACTCTATGTATGCTTGATAAAGACTACTTGCTAGTCAAAACAATGCACCTTTTTGGCGATTTTTGCACATTTTTTATGGACCCATTGTTAATAAATTTCACCTCTGGGGATGCTGCCGTCAATTTGCTTTTGTTTCATTGATCGGAGGACCAAAGTGGATCTGGGGTCATGATGTGCTGATGCATCCAGCTTATGTCTCCACGGTATTGAGTGCTGCTCTGAATATTAATATTTCATTTTAATACAGTCACCAACTTATACACTGAATAGAAATATACCTTGTGTATCCTAAATTGTCCAATATGTCTTCTATTAGGAGGGGTCAGTATGTTCTCCCCGTGTTTGTGTGGGTTACCTCCGGGTTCTCCAGTTTCCTCCCACACTCCAAAGACATAATGATAGGGACCTTAGATTGTGAGCCCCATTGGGGACAGGTTGATGCTAATGTCTGTAAAGCGCTGCGGAATATGGCCGCTATATAATAAATAAATAAATCTCCCTTTGCATAGATTTTTTAGCAGATGGAACACATTCCACATTGCATGGAACCCACACCAGTCAGACAAATAGGGGTCATCTGGGAATGCTAATATGGTAAAATAAAAAATAATCAATAATCATCTAGATTGTTTATAACGTAGGCTGCAATTTCCAATTTATGGCAAAATTGCTGTGTTCCTATTATTAAAACAGGGCTTGATAGGAACTTTAGGCCCCTTTCACACGAGCGAGTATTCCGCGCGGATGCGATGCGTGAGTTGAACGCATTGCACCCGCACTGAATACCGACCCATTCATTTCTATGGGGCTGTT
Source organism: Bufo gargarizans (assembly GCF_014858855.1). Taxonomy (NCBI): domain Eukaryota; kingdom Metazoa; phylum Chordata; class Amphibia; order Anura; family Bufonidae; genus Bufo; species Bufo gargarizans. The sequence continues at coordinate 416,834 of NW_025334188.1, read as the reverse complement.
CACATAAGCGGTGATTTTCACGCATCACCTGTGCGTTGCGTGAAAATCGCAGCGTGCTCTATATTCAGCGTTTTTCACGTAACGCAGGCCCCATAGAAATGAATGGGGTTGCATGAAAATCGTAAGCATCCACAAGCAAGTGCGGCTGCGGTGCGATTTTCACGCACGGTTGCTAGGAGACGATCGGGATGGAGACCCGATCATTATTATTTTCCCTTATAACATGGTTATAAGGGAAAATAATAGCATTCTGAATACAGAATGCATAGTAAAATAGCGCTGGCGGGGTTAAAAAAAATAAAATTTAACTCACCTTAGTCCACTTGTTCGCGTAGCCGGCATCTCCTTCTGTCTTCATCTTAGCTTTTGTAGCAACAAGGACCTTTGGTGACGTCACAGTCATCACATGATCCATCACATGATCTTTTACCATGGTGATGGATCATGTGATGACTGTGACGTCACCAAAGGTCCTTGTTGCTACAAAAAGCTAAGATGAAGACAGAAGGAGATGCCAGCTACGCGAACAAGTGGACTAAGGTGAGTTAATTATTATTATTTTTTAACCCCTCCAGCGCTATTTTACTATGCATTCTGTATTCAGAATGCTATTATTTTCCCTTATAACCATGTTATAAGGGAAAATAATACAATCTACAGAATAACGATCCCAAGCCTCAACTTCTGTAAAGAAGTTCAGGTTTGGGTACCAAACATGCACGATTTTTTTCACGCGAGTGCAAAACGCATGACAATGTTTTGCACTCGCGCAAAAAAAATTGCGTGTGTTCCCGCAACGCACCCGCACATGTTTCTGCAATGGCCGTGTGAAAGAGGCCTTAATATCACAGGCCCAGGAGACTTCACAAGGAGTTGTCCATCAGCTATGCTATCCACTCACTGGAGTGGGCATCATATTTAAAGAATAGACATCCGCCATAAATGTACAGTGGGTGTTGGGAAGGAGTTAAAATGGTTTTTCAGGATTTTGTAACTGATAACCTATCTGTACCATCAGTGTCTGATCGGTGGGGGTCCGATACCCGGGACCACCGATCAGCTGTTTGAAAAGGCACCTGTGCTCCTGTGAGCGCCACTGCCTTTTCACAGTTCAGCAAGCACAGCGTCGTACATAGTATAGTACAATTGGTATCGCACTCAGTCCTATTCACTTGAATGGGTCTGAGCTGCACCTAGGCCACGTGACCGATGAACATGATGTTATTGGCCTAGGCGAAGATGCAAGAAGGCTACAGTGCAACTGCGAGTACTGGTGCTTTCTCAAGCAGCTGATTGGCAGGGGTCTCGGGTGTCGGACCCCCACCGATCAGATACTTTAAAATCTCTGCTTACTAGAGAGATTAGTCTAGTCATGCAATATGTAAATAGTGGCTACACTGATTGTCACCCAGCATTGATTGTCCAATGTTGAAGATAAGTGTCCAGAACTAGCTTCATTTTTGTCCATGGACATTAATATTGCAACTCATTCTCACTCGAACAATTGGAACTGTGTTGTTTCTTGGGTATAAGATCCTGTAATGACATATTACAGTCTATATACACTCCCCTAAAAAATTATTAGGAACACCAACTGCCTTAATTCTACGTGGCATTGATTCAACAAGGTGCTGATAGCATTCTTTAGAAATGTTGGCCCATATTGATAGGATAGCATCTTGCAGTTGATGGAGATTTGAGGGATGTACATCCAGGGCACGAAGCTCCCGTTCCACCACATCCCAAAGATGCTCTATTGGGTTGAGATCTGGTGACTGTGGGGGCCAGTTTGGTACAGTGAACTCATTGTCATGTTCAAGAAACCAATTTGAAATTATTCGAGCTTTGTGACATGGTGCATTATCCTGCTGGAAGTAGCCATCAGAGGATGGGTACATGGTGGTCATGAAGGGATGGACATGGTCAGAAACAATGCTCAGGTAGCCCGTGTCATTTAAACGATGGCCAATTGGCACTAAGGGGCCTAAAGTGTGCCCAGAAAACATCCCCACACCATTACACCACCCCACCACCACCAGCCTGCACAGTGGTAACAAGGCATGATGGATACATGTTCTCATTCTGTTTACGCCAAATTCGGACTCTACCATTTGAATGTCTCAACAGAATTCGAGACTCATCAGACCAGGCAACATTTTTCCAGTCTTCAACAGTCCAATTTTGGTGAGCTTGTGCAAATTGTAGCCTCTTTTTTCTATTTGTAGTGGAGATGAGTGGTACCCGGTGGGGTCTTCTGCTGTTGTAGCCCACCTTTCTTTCCCATTCTGACATTCAGTTTGTAGTTCAGGAGATTGTCTTGACCAGGACCACAACCCTACATGCATTGAAGCAACTGCCATTTGATTGGTTGACTAGATAATCGCATTAATGAGAACTAGAACAGGTGTTCCTAATAATTCTTTAGGTTAGTGTATATATATATATATATATATATATATATATATATTTGGAAGAAATGTTCCCTTTTAATAATGTTGGATATATTAGTGGTCTATAAAACTACTATATTAATATAAAGCAAAGATCCATATTATTAAAAATCCCAGATTATTGGAAATGTTAGAAATCTTACACATAATATAGCATTTAGACGACCCTCAGTCCTGTGAATCCACACACAAGATATTGTACTGAGTACTGAGACAATAAGCTCATAAAGCTGGCTTGTCACTTGTCAAGATGTAGCCATGATGTAACTTAATGCAACTGCTGGAAACATGAAAGATCTTCCATCAATTAATTAGTACCATCAGCTCATTAAGGGGGAGGCGGGACACATCCATCACATGGCTCTCCCAAACCTGCGGCTGTTAATTAGCTGAGAGAGTTTAGTGCACGGGTAAAGCGGTTATTGCTATCCTGATCACATAGTCATTAACATTTTAATTGCCCGTTTGACACTTTTAATGATTCAAAGGGTTAATGCATTAAAAGTTCATATATTTAAAATGCAATGTCAGCTTCTGAGGCTTTCTTCTGGACAGGGGTAGACTGGGGACATAAAGTGGCCCTGGAAAAAACTAAAAGTGGCCCCCATGTGGGGTCAACACAAGTAGATGGGACCAGCAATACCATATTGCAGGACAAAATACGGCCCAGGGAATACCGCAAACCAGAATGCAGCACTAAATAATGCGCCAGCAGCACAAAATACCTCCATAGAAGAAGTCACTCTGTGGTGGCCAGCAATAAATGCCACCTTCTGTCCTCCTACTCCAGTTGCTTCAGCATAGAAATACAGTTGGATTTAGGTGTCAGGAGGGCACCTGCACCCTCCTGCCAGGTACACAAGTTCTTGATACTCCCAGCATTATTTAACTCACAGAACATCAGATCACTTACCTGGCTGGGGGCTGTTAGTGAGGACCAAGTGGCCATCCGGGCATCGACCCACCAGGAAGTTTCCCCGTAGGGTCTATGGCCAGTCCACCCCTGCTTCTGGACATCAGGATGACTTCTTTATATCTAGCAATGGTCATGAGTGCATGTTCACTATAGTCTGAGTCTATGTTTAAGGCCTCGTTCACATATATTACAACAAAGTAAAAAATGAATCAAAAATATAAACAATAGAACTGAGGACCCTGATCTCAAGAGCTTACAATCAGTGAGGAAATAAGGGTGACACAAGGGGCAGAATGCTTGTTTTGTAAAATGGTCCAGTCATCTTAACTGCTGTAAGTAGGGGAGTACATATAGTATAAGCCAGCCAACAGCCAGTATCTGTAGTGCTTTTTGAATGCCTAGGGCAGGGATCAGCAACCTTCGGTACTCCAGCTGTTCTGAAACTACAACTCCCAGAATGCTCCATTCACTTCTATAGGAGTTGCAAGGGCAGCTGAGCCTGTGTAAATGCTGGGAATTGTAGTTTCACAGCAGCTGGAGTGCCGGAGGTTGCTGAACCCTGGCCTTGGGTGTAGTAGGTACCATTGGAAGAAGGGATCAAGTTTTTTTTAGTTTTTTTTATGGACAGGGTCACATGCACCGCTGCAGCCAATGACTGGCCTCTGCAGTGACTAGTCCCTAAGTGGAGTGTCACGGCTGAATCAAGTGTTGCTTGGAGATACAACAGTGAGATTAGACTATTGCATGTTACCATGGATATACAGTACATACCGTAGGTCTGCCTAGGAGCTGTATAAGCAAAACAGTATGACATTATTAGAGAACAATTCTTTTATGACAATCCATTCTCTTCCATGGGCTTTGGACTCATAGTAACTAGTGTTAAGTGAATTAAAGCATCTGAAACGAAATTCGATCCGAAGTTTAGGAAAAATTTGATTTGCCGTAAAGCTGAATTTCCTTGCACTTTGTGGTAACAAATAATTTTTCCTAAAATGGTGGCTAGAGGTGAAAAAGCGAAAAAAAAAAATATACCACTTCCATTTGCTCGCACAGAGGCAGTTCGCTCCACTCTTGAGTAGAAAAGACCTGCCCAAGGACCTGCGGTGACGTCATCACGCTCAGCTCAGGTCCTTTGGCAGGTCATTTTCACTGAAGAGAGGGGCGGACTGCATCTGAGTGAGCAAGCGTATGAGGTGACTGAGGTTTTTTTTTAAACCCAAAAGAGCATATTGCACTAGTGTATTACCATTAGACAGGTGCACTTCTGTCTAATGTAACAGGTATACCGTGGCTCACCCAAACCCGATCTATGGTTAAGGTGCTCTGTTTTTTGATGATTCACCTAATCATCCCAAATGAATAGCAAATTTAAATTTAAAAACAGGCACTCACCATCTGACAGAGATTAAAAATTAAGTTTATTAAAATAATTATATTAAGAAAAAATATATAATATTGCCCTTGCAGTCTTGGTATTCTGAGATTGTTGGAGACCAGTTACTAGACCTTACACTTCAAATATTTGCATTCATATAAACTAAATGTGCATTGGTGCTTAAACGATGTATCTAAAAATGACAGTTTGTGCAAAATACTTCTTATACTATATCAATTATTCCCCTAATATGCATCCTAATGTAACAGTGTTATTACAATAATAAAACCATATATTGTGATGTAAATGTGGAAAAAAAATGTGAATAAAATATTTTTCCTCCCAAGGATGGTTGTCACTATTATTATGTGACACTATAAAAAGTTGCTTGCAAAAATATAAATGTAGAAAACAGATGTAAAAAAACAGATAAGATGGGTCTCTTGGGAGGCCAGGTATCGATAAGGCTGCTTTCACACTAGCGTTCGGGTGTCCGCTCGTGAGCTCTGTTTGAAGGGGCTCACGAGCGGACCCGAACGCAGCCGTCCAGCCCTGATGCAGTCTGAATGGATGCGGATCCGCTCAGACTGCATCAGTCTGGCGGCGTTCAGCCTCCGCTCCGCTCGCCTCCGCAGCGTTCGGGTGTCCGCCTGGCCGTGCGGAGGCGTGCGGATCCGTGCGGATCCGTCCAGACTTACAATGTAAGTCAATGGGGACGGATCCGTTTGAAGATGCCACAATGTGGCTCAATCTTCAAGCGGATCCGTCCCCCATTGACTTTACATTGAAAGTCTGGACGGATCCGTCCCAGGCTATTTTCACACTTAGCTGTTCTATGCTAAAATAATGCAGACGGATCCGTTCTGAACGGAGCCTCCGTCTGCATTATTATGAGCGGATCTGTTCAGAACGGATCCGCCCGAACGCTAGTGTGAAAGTAGCCTAATAAGGCTGGGGTCTGGGGCGTCCCCCTCGCACAGACTTTACCCATTACCTCCGTTCACTGATCTCCAGGCTGTGTCTCCTTGATTCTAGGTAGCGCACGAGTGTCACGTAGTCCTGCGGTTCTTCTGGTTGTTCGGTATGTCGATTATTATTACCGTAGTACGAACTTTCTAGCTATGTGGAGCGCGGACCTTAGCATCTCACGTGAAAAGGTTTGCAGTTTTTGCCGTAGAGTAGCAGCTTGGTTGTATCACGTGACGTGACGTCAGCCGGATCAGGTGATGATTTTACTCTGTTCAAATGTGAAGTATCTTTAAAGGGCCCAGTGTCCCAGATAAAATTCCAGATAAAATTCCAATTAAGGTATGGAATAAAATCTCTTTATGGTGGTCTTAGGTGGGTAGTTATGAGTCCAAAACGGCCAGACGCGTTTCGAGGCGACAACCTCTTCCTCAGTGGCCTCCACCTGGCCACCTGTCTAAGCAGCCGTTAAAAATGGTCCCATTGATTGATAGACTGAATGGGATTTTAACATAACGATTCGTGACAAATTAATTTGTAACAAATTGAATTTCTTGTCAAAATTTGGCCAAAATGCCAAATCAAATTTTTCTAAACTTCACTCTTCTATATTAGTAACCTGTCGTTACTTGCATTTAGTTAAACATCTACCATTTTGCAGTCCTAAACTCAAAAGGTTGTATATCCTATGACCACGTTTTCAACACTCTCAAGTAAGGAGACTAATGTTGCTGTAAATGATACCATCAGAACGCACCATATTACCAGAGAGCTGATTCACTGCAGAATTGACCAGTAATAACATAACATTATGAGAAATATGAATGATTTATTTGGCATGAGCAAAAGGCAAGCAGCCATTCTGCCCACCATATAGCATATAAATTATTTTTATTTCTCATTTTGAAGATATCCACATAGATAAAGAAAGAGATTATCTCAGAAGACACTGAAAAATAATAATTATTATTGTAACGGATCACCTGGCACCCCGACCGGGTATCTCCGTCGATGGATGCTCCTAGCGCTTCCCGAAGACTCCAAGCACTCCGCTCTACACCAAAACCACCACAGGAACTGGAACAGCTCTTACAAGAGCTAATAGTATAGCCAGGGGAGTATAGCAAATCTTCAGCGTATAGCAATCCCCAGTGTCGATCAGTTACCCAAACACCAGCCTCAACATGATGAAGGGTAAAACAGGAACTCTTTATTGAACACACAGCATTGACTTATATACACATGACATACTGAGGACATGACATAGCAGCCAATCCTATACAGTTTAAACACAAAACTAACGCTATTCAACAAACACACTGGCATTGTCTGTGACGCAATCCACAATGAACATGCAAACAGATATCTTCACCCCCTCCATAATGAATGAATGGGAAGAGGAGACACATGTGATGGGATTATCTCCTGAGTGTATCATAGGAGTCGGCTGCTATTATAATCAACTATCTTAATCCCATCACTAACACAATCAGTGGGAGTCTCAGTGCAGAGTTAACCCTTTTTGTGTTGCTGAATCCACACCATGCCTTTTTAATGGGCCATAGGAAATATGTGGCATATAAATTACACACATAAATCAGGGTTCATAGTTCCTTGTAACCCCAAAAGGTCTTAGGGGGTCTCCATAGTTCTGGGTCCATAGTCTGTAGGAAGGAGGCTGGCCCGCAGGCTCCTCCAGCAGCCCCAGTTACGGTTCAGTCCGTCACAATAATAATAATTAGTTAGTATCTGAACAGCTTAACCATTTCACATCCGGGTCATTTACCCCCTTCCTGACAGAGCCTTTACTTTTTAAGGACCACTTCATGTCTGAAGGGGCTTACATAGTGGAAACTCCCATAAATGACTCCATTGTATAAACTACACCCCTCAAGTTACTCAAAACTAATTTTACTAACTTTGTTAACCCTTTAGGTACTCCACAGGAAATAAAGGAAAATGGAGATGACATTTCAAAATTTCACTTTTTTGGCAGATTTTCCATTTTAATCCATTTTGTTCTTTAACACATCGAAGGTGAACAGCCAAACAAAACTTGAGATAAGGGCACATGGCAGGTCGCAGAAGAAAAGAAGCGCTGTATGGTTTTTGGAAGGCAGATTTTGCTGAATGGGTTTTTAGATGCCATGTCCCATTTGAAGCCTCCTGATGAACCCTTACAGTAGAAACTCCCAAAAAGTGACCCCATTTTGGAAACTAGGGGATAAGGTGCCAGTTTTATTGGTACTATTTTGGGGTACATATGATTTTTATGCGAATGTTGAAGAAAAGAAGATGCGGCACTCACCAGATTGCAAAAATGATATGCAGACTTTATTCCATGCTGCAAAACAAACAGACAGGCAGGGGAGCGGAGCAAGCCATTCACGGAGGTTCGGAGGTGACGGCCATTTCATGCTGGACTAGTGGTTCGTCAGACCGATATTTCATCTCTGCGCAGCCAACGTGCTATAAATAGGCGTCACCTCAAACCATCCCCATAGTGACGGCAGGACGCTCCCAGTAACAAACAGAGACATGAAACCAAGAACAAGGAAAAGGATACATGCACAAATAGAGCATAAAGATACAATTGCAGGCATTGTTTAAGCCATTACTAGTGTCAAAACGTAACAAATGGAGCAGAGGACTACACAGCTTATACAGGGGTGGAGGGACGTAATAAGCGAAACAAAAGGGGGGGGGGGGCTAAAGAAAAACCGCCATATCATTCTTATCATTGAGGCAATGAGGGCCAGTAGCTGCGGTTTTGATGAACCACCATGCCTCCCGCTGTAGCCCGGGGGATGGGTCCCACAGCCTCTATGCCAGCAAAAGAGAGGCACCGCAGATCACCACCATTAACGGCACATACATGCTCTACGAGACGGGGAGGACCACGGCTGGTTCTAATGGAACCTAGGTGTTTGCGTACCCGCTCGAACAGTGGTCTGATGGTTTTCCCTATATAAAACCTTTTGCATTCACAGATTATAACGTATACTACATAGAATGTGCAACAAGACTTTATGGACAACACCTCCCAAAAGGAGAATCTTGCTTTGTGAGTTGCGAGGACAGAAAGAGCATGTACCACATTTATGATTCCCTATCGGCCTACTTCTTTGTAGCCAATCCTGTCATGTAGATTGTTTCACTATACTATGAACAAGTTTGTCCTTAAGGGTATGACATCTTTTGAAAGTGACTAACGGTCTCTTCGCTGTTAGAGCTCCCAAACTTGGGTCCCCCCATACATATGATTTTTAATTGCTCTATATTACGTTTTTTGTGAGGCAAGGTAACTAAAAAACGGCTGTTTTGGCACTGTTTTTATTTTTTACAACATTAATCTGACAGGGTAGATCATGTGCTATTTATATAGAGCGGGTTGTTATAGACACATTGGGCCAGATTTATCATTAGCTCAGGTCAGAATAATGGAGTGAAAAGGTCCCCCAAAAAGTCCCAAACGCTAAAACTGCGCACAAATTTGCGATCTGCTCTGCACTATGCTCGCCAGTTTTCTGAAAGTGGGCATGTTTTCTTATGTAAATTAATCTCTAGACAGATTTACTATTGGGACTATTTAAAAAGTCGCAAAAAAGTCGCAATTTAACTCCAGTGAGGACCATGCTTATCTTATTACTTTATTAGACTTTTTAATAGAACATGCGACTTTTTCATAAAAACTTGCGACTTTTTCATAAAAACTTGCGACTTTTGTAAAGCTGCTTACTGACGGATAAACTGCTACCGTCAAACCCCATTTATTACAGTCTTAAAGGGCCGATCATAAATCTGACTTGGCTAAAACTGACTTTAGCCATATGTGAAAGTGGAGTGAGCTGTCAGAGTAATGATAAATCTGGCCCACTGATATCAAATATGTCTACTTTGTTTGTTTGTTTCAGTTTTACATAATAAAGCTTTTTTTTAAAAAAGATTATGTTTTTGTGTCTCCATTTTCTGAACGCCATTTTTTTTCGTCTTGTGCAGGGAATCGTTTTTTGGAGGAAGAGTTGATGTTTTTATTGGTCCAATTTTTGGGTACATATGATTTTTTGATCATTCATTATTACACTTTATGGGGCAAGGTGACCCAAAAATTGGTTTAGCACAGTTTTTATTTATTTATTTTTACAGCGTTAACCTGAGGAGTTAGGTCATGTGACATTTTTATAGAGCAGATCGTTAAGGACATGGCAATACCTAATATGTATACTTTTTCTTATTTATTTAAGTTTTACACAATAATAGCATTTTTGAAACCAAAAAAATGATGTTTTAGTGTCTCCATAGTCTTAGAGCCATAGCTTTTTTATTTTTTTGGACCGATTGTCTTAGTTAGGGTCTAATTTTTTGCAGGATGAGGTGACAGTTTGATTGGTACAATTTTGGGGGGCATACGCCTTTTTGATCGCTTGGTGTTGCACTTTATGTCCTCTTTAAGGGGATTTTCTGGCCACCTGCACTGTTCCAGCGGTGATGTGGCCACAAGCAGCACGTAACCACTGAAGCCAGTCATTGGCTGGACCATGACCATGCACTGCCAGATGTAAACAGGGCAGTGACCAGAAGATGGAGACAGAGGAGGTAGCGTGGAGGACCGGAGTGGCATGGAGCAGGTAAGCACATGGACCGTATCCATATTTTGCTGATCTGGAATGTGCTGAATGCAAAACAGATATGGTTGTGTGAATGTAGCTTTATGGAAAAAATTATGGTTTTCTATTATATCCCAAGTCATGTTCCAAGGCTTGCTTAAAGGGCTAGGCATTAACTGATGGGGTACTGTGGGGTTTCGCTCTGGTAGATAGGGTAGGCGGACACAGTACAGAGGCAAAAGACAAGTTCTTAACGCAAAACTTCAGTGTTTATTCACACTTGAGGCAAATGCACAAAACAATGCGTTACTTTGCAGTCTTGGTGTTTACTTCACACACAATGGAAAGTACATCTTGGAGTTACTTCACACAAATTGGAAAGTTCATATAAGACAAGTCACCTTGATGTCAGTTCTGCCTCCAGCAGTCCAAGGCAGGCTTTAGGGGGCCTGTTTCCTCGGACCATGGGTCTCAGCCCTCCAACCTGGCACCAAGCCTCAGATTCCAACACAGATCCTGCTGCTGAGCCCAGCTGCCTATTTAAGGGCAGCCAGGTGGTGCCAAAAATTCAGACCAGCAATTAAAATGCAGTCCGGTGTTTGACCCCACCTGGCTACAAATCAGCCCAACAGCACACGCTGGGAGGAAAATACCTGTTTTCCCAGACCATTCCCCTCACTGTGTCACATCCCCCCCCCCCCCCTTTGTTCAACGCTGAGAGGGTGAACACTCACCAGACAATGTACTCGGGACAGGGCATCAGCATTTCCCTGCAAAACCGGCCTGCCCTGTGTTCCACTGTAAATTTAAAGTTCTGTAGAGAAAGGAACCATCTGGTGACCCTGTCTTTGGCCTGGCTCATCCACTTGAGAGGGGAGTGGTCGGTCACCAGGCAGAATTTTCTCCCCAACATATAATAACGGAGAGACTCGAGTGCCCACTTGATAGCCAGGCAGTCTCTCTCCACTATACTGTACCTGGTCTCTGCTAGGGTGAGCTTACGGCTGAGGAAGACAACAGGATGCTTCTCCCTGTTGACTTCCTGAGACAGTACAGGACTGAGGCCTACTTTGAATCATCAGTCTGTACTATAATTCCTTTTTAAAGTCGGGCGTCACCAAAACCGGGGACCCACACAGGGACGATTTCAAAGTGGAAAAAGCCTCCCGTCTGATCATCCCAGCGAACCATCACTGAATTACGTCCCTTAAAGAGTCCTGTCAATGGAGCGGCCACCATAGAAAAGTGGGAGACAAACCTCATGTAATAGCCCACCATTCCCAAGAATGACTTTACTTGCCTAGTAGTGAAAGGTCAGGGCCAATTCCATATCACCTCTAATTTGTTCACTTGGGGTATGATGACTCCGCGCCCAATGACATACCCCACACAATGGAAAGTACATCTTGGTGTCACTTCACACAAATTGGAAAGTTCATATAAGACAAGTCACCTTGATGTCAGTTCTGCCTCCAGCAGTCCACGGCAGGCTTTAGGGGGCCTGTTTCCTCGGTCCATGGGTCTCAGCCCTCCAAAGCCTCAGATCCCAACACAGAGATTCTGCTGCTGAGCCCAGCTGCCTATTTAAGTACAGCCAGTTGCTGCCAAAAGCCAAGACCGGCAATTAAAATCCAGTCCGATATTTGACCACACCTGGCTGCAATTCAGCCCAGCAGCACACGCTGGGAGAAAAATACCTGTTTTCCCAGACCATTCCCCTCACTGTGTCACAGGTATTCATCGAATAGGTGTCACTAGAGAGTCAGCTTTTGCCCTCCTAGATGAGAACTTATTTACATGCTCTCTAATATGACCCACCATGTGCACATTTGCGATCCGATTGCTACAATAAATCAGTTCCTTTTTGAACAAGCAACTTATTGCTTTACTGTACATGAAACTGGGAGTCACAGCATAAACAGAAAGCCTGGATGTAGCTAGGGAAGAAGTGTTATATTGCTTCAGTAATCTGGCATAGCACCTCCCTTTGGATGCTGAAAACCTTTTTCCAGCTCATAATTCTGCACCCCTCCTCGCTCCCCCTCCTTTGACTTAACGTAGTTCGATGTCAACGTGCCAGTTCATCCTCAGCATAATCACGAGTGATAGGAGAAAGCCATATCTGATGTATCCCTCTGTGCTTTTATCTCTATAAATCATTCAGACTGTCTTTATTTTTACGAGTTGCTGAAAGTTATCATTGCGCTGTACAAGGAAAAACAGTTACGCATCTTTACCGGCTGCATCCCTAATTCTACATCTGTCCCTTGTGCTCGGCAGTGAACAGACACAGAGCAGAATCGCTATTCGCTATTCTAATTGAAAAAAAGAAAGTTTTGCCAACGTAGCGTCTTATCGCACTTAGAATACTGCGGGATGCCTTTTTTCCCTCATTTTACAACTAATACTAGTCCATCGAGTTCTCAGGTAGCTGAATTCAGCAAAAACAGGTACCACTAGAGGATGCCAGGACCCAATGCTGACAGATTTGTAAATTTTATATGGATCAATCAAGCCACTATGGGCGAAATCTGAAGTCATACATTAGTTATTACAGTGCACCTAACGTAGAGCAAATATAATTTTTCCTTATATATTGAATTATGTGAAGAGCAATGTAAATCCTAAGTTTTTTAGAAGTCAAAGACACAACATTCAGGTGGATACTTTATGTACAAAGAGACAGACATAAAGGAAGGGTGCTCCAGAGCACAAATTTATTAAAATCCTTCACCCTACAAAGAAAACTAGCTCACAGTATCACTACTACATTTTACTTTTCCTCGGTCTTAGATTCGTAATGGGGTTTTCCGAAAGCACAGTATTGATGGCCTATCCTTAGGATAGATCATCACTATCAGATTTGTGGGGGTTAGACTCCCACTGCCGATCAGCTGTTTGAAAGAACTGCTTGAAAAGAGGACTGCTGCGGCCTTCTCCCCGCATTGTCAACCACAGCACTGTACATTGGATAGTGGCTGTGTTTGGTATTGCAGCTCATGGCGATGACTGAACTGCACATAAGCCATGTGACCAGGGTTGCCAACCGTCAAGAGATTTTTGGACAGTCCGTAAAATTGGCGACTATAGGTTTGTCTACATGTGTGATTTTTTTTTTTGTGGGCTGGTGGTATTTTGGTGGTAATTATCATTTTATAGCTCACAGTAAATTTTGATGATGAGGTCTCATCAGAATATTGAGCTATAGACATGTCTTACTTGTAATCTTTATCATTTATTATGGTTTTCCAATTCGTCCATAAAAAATGTCCATGATTTTGGGATAAGTTGTCCAGAAAAAAAGAAAAATTCTGGATGGCAACTAGGGGCCATAGACCTTACAGGGAAATTTCCCAGTGGGCTGATGCCCAGGGGGCCGCCTGAGCCCTCCTCATGGCTGACCAGTGGAAGTTTTTGGGGATATATTTTGTGATGGACTGTGGTATTGCTGGCCCTGCCTTCCATCAATAGGAAAAAAAACTCTCTCTCTGTCCATATATTACATGCAGAGGCTGTTAATTTCAGTGGAAACGGTGTCATATTTCATGGGATACTGCAGCTTTTGACTGATCGCTGTGGATCATAGCAGCAGTACCATGGGACTCTTTTAAAAAAAAAAAAAAAAGGATTGTCCAGAGAAGAGTACCCTTTTAACGTTGTGGTCCTTTAAAGAAAAATAACTCTGAATCAGTTCACACCACAAAGCAGAAAGTGGACAGGAGGAACCTGAGCTGATGCCTCCTCTCCATGGACCATATAAAAATCTCAGAGGGATGGCTCTTTTTCATACAGAAATTATAGTAGTTTATAGATGTAGTAATATATCATATATGTTATAACGTTACTACAAAATCATTATTTAAGTATAAAATAGCTATTTCCAACTCCAGCCTATGTGCATAACACAACACTGCCGAAAACCAATAGAACACATAAAATATTTTAAAGCCATTGCTTTATTTTACATTTACTGCCCTTTTCAAGATTACATGGTTTCTTCTACATTCATCTTTGTAATAATGTCAGCATTATGACAGCTATAGCGGCAGAAGCCAATGCTGAATAACATCAGCGATTCATGAGACTGTGTTGGTGAACTGTACAGTCCCATTGCAGGATCAAAATGTCCCTTTAGAGGACTTCACACCAATTCCAGCAATAGTGAACTTGTAGAGAGCTGCAGTAAAAAAGAAATACCATATCGGAAGGATATTTCTGAAAGTAACAATTTGTGGGTCTTTATTTCCCAAAAATTCAGTGCACAAGGAACCAAGAAGGTGGAAAAGTCAATGAAGCATATTTTATTGAAGACCCAGCCTATTGGCACATTTATTTTGTGGACTTCAGTCAAAATCACTTCCATCTAAAGGACTGATTGTCCTCTATGATGAGTAGATGGACATGGACATATGTATCTGTCATGGTGATATGTCAGAACGTTTGATTGATGGGGGTCCAGGTGTGGAGATCCCCACTAATCACTCTTAGACCTTCTGAAGTGCCAGTGGTGCCAGCAGAACTGCAAGTTTAAACCTTCCATGTTCTAGTAGAAGTGCCCTATAACCCAATATACACAATCCGATTCTTCACCCTGACATCAAGCTAAATCATGCGACCACATATAGGCACCATAGTCTAGTAAATGTAGATGCAAGTTGGCAGATTACCACAATCCATACATTATAATAATCTTCACGCCATATGAAGAATAAGTGAAGTATTCTATAGCCAAATACAAAGCAGCGCCAGCACCATTTAGAACTTCTACATTCAGAACAAGATTAAGGGACAGCTAAATGGCAAGGGAACAGTCATACTGAATGTTTAGGCCTAGAGTTGAGCTAATGAATGGGTTTTCAAAAGAAAAAAAAAGCAGCCTATACTCAAGATAGTCTATCATTGTGTGACAGTGGTGGTCCAAATGAAGGGACGCCCATGATCAGCATAACAAAGTGGGTTCTGCAAGTAAATGGAACTGAGCTTCAGTACTAGGTAGCTGCACGTACGGACAAGGCCCTATGCCTGGATAAATATTCAACATGGTACAGCTTGTTAGTCCTGCTGATCAGTGGTGGTCTTGGGGGTAAGGCCCCACTGATTACACATGGTCCTAAGGATAGGGGCCTAGCTATGAAGGTAGCAAGAATCACACCATGCCCCTGGTGTCTGAGGGAGCCCAAGAACGCCCTACCACATATGAAGACACCAGTTTTATACACTGTAGATGTTTAGATTTTGTATTGGCACCAAGGAGCTTCAAGTTATGCATCTGCCTATGGATAAGCCATCAATGTGTTTTCCTGGTATACCGCTTCATTTATTCAGTAATTTACTTGTAGTTGTACATTTTTATCGTCCTAAAAGAACCACCTTGAAAATTGTAAACTATGGAATCACCAGCTAATAAGACATAATATAACAGAAAGTTAGATATCACGTGGATGTAATTGCCTCAAACCTCAGGGTAATATTACACATCCCCCTGCTCTGTGTCTATTCAACTCTCCATTTATTTCTAATCTTTTGTCATCTCCCGCTTATTTCTCCATTCTCTCCTCCTGCTCATCGATCTCCATTAACTACAGTGGTGTTCGTCCATCTCATTTCTCTCACACGGGTTTATCAGCTGCCCCTGTTTATATACTTGGT
Source organism: Bufo gargarizans (assembly GCF_014858855.1). Classification (NCBI taxonomy): domain Eukaryota; kingdom Metazoa; phylum Chordata; class Amphibia; order Anura; family Bufonidae; genus Bufo; species Bufo gargarizans. The sequence goes on along the minus strand of NW_025334188.1, from coordinate 400,868 downwards.
TTTTATATGTGAGCATTTATCTTCAGTTCTCAAGCACGTGAAGTCTATATTGTGCTATTTGGTTAAGGTTCAGTCCCTGCTGCATTGTGTCCATCCGCTTGAAATTTCTGGAGAGACTCTGATCTGTCTCCATGTTTGATGATAGGAAGCAGAGACATCTGCATAACAGGCTGCTGCATTTGGAATAGATACCCCCTTTACATTTAGAACTGCTAGTTTTTTGACAATGATGTGAATTTTATTGAATTGGGAAAATACTTGACTTTTTAGCGTTAAAACCAGAATGAGAAATGTATTGTGCGCAATTTATTACTATGGAGCTCAACCATATTATAATATACAGATTATTGAACCAAATGTTTCATGAACGGAAGCAATAAAAATAATGTGATGCTCAAAAGTTAAATATAAAAATATATTCACTGTATACTATATTCATACTATCAGGGCCGGCTCTGTAATAAGACAGACCAAGCATCTGCTTGAGGGCGCAGAGAAGGTGGGGGGGGGGGGGGCAGCACCAGGGCGGATTTATTATATTATTATTATTTTATTTATTTTTTTAATACAAAACTTGCAGACTTGCTGCGCCGGGCCCAGCCCTCACCTCCTCACAGAGCGGCACGCAGGCTCAGCAGCAGCACGGCATTGGCAACACAGACAGTCACGGGGGTGCAGCAACTGGTGTAGACTGGGGAGCGGAGGTCTGTAGACTGGAGGCGGAGCTGTTGGTGGTGAGTAACTGTGTGTGAGTGAGTCTGTGAGACATCAGACAGTGACACTCACACAGCCAGGCCCAGACCAGACCGTCCGGACTGCAGTAGGTGGCACAGACAGGTAGGTAGGTCAAGGCGATCTCATTGAGCGCAGGCTGTGCAGAAACAGAAAAACATTAATGGGGGTGGGGTCAGGGTGAGGCGGGTGACATTACAATATGACATGAATGGAGGGGGGACAACAGTCTGTCTATGCGGCCCACAGGGAAAAATGTATGTGGCATGGGGGAGAGAAATGTGACAACATGGATGGAGGGGGAGAGAATGTGACAACATGGATGGAGGGGGAGAAATGTGACAACATGGATGGAGGGGGAGAAATGTGACAACTGGATGGAGGAGGGAGAAATGTGACAACATGAATGGAGGAGAGAATGTGACAACATTGATGGAGGGGGAGAAATGTGGACAATATGGATGAGGGGGGAGAATGTGACAATATGGATGGAGGGGGGAGAAATGTGACAACATGGATGGAGGGGAAGAAATGTGACATCATGGATGGAGGGGGGAGAAATGTGACAACTGATGAAAAGGGGGGAGAAATGTGACAACATGGAGGAGGGGGGAGAAATGTGACAACATGGATGGGGGGGGAGAAATGTGACAACATGGATGGAGGGGGAGAAATGTGACAATATGGATGGAGGGGGGAGAAATGTGACAACATGGATGGAGGGGGAGAAATGTGACAACATGGATGGAGGGGGGAGAAATGTGACAACATGAATAGAGGGGAAGAAATGTGACAACATGAATAGAGGGGAAGAAATGTGACAACATGGATGGAGGGGGGAGAAATGTGACAACATGGATGGAGGGGGAGAAATGTAACAACATGGATGGATGGGGAGAAATGAGGCAACATGGATGGAGGGGGAGAAATGTGACAACATGGATGGAGGGGGAGAAATGTAACAACATGGATGGAGGGGGAGAAATGTGAGGGCTGATGTGACATAGGTGATTTGACATGGAGGGTGAAAAATGTGACATGGAGGCCTTGAGGGGGAGAAATGTGACATGTGGGGCTGTTGGCTGACATGGGGGCATAATGGCTGACATGGGGGGCTAATGGCTGACATGGGGGCATGATGGCTGACATGGGGGCATAATGGCTGACATGGGGGGCTGATGGATGGGGGCTGATGTCTGACATGGGGGGCTGATCTGAGGCATTGGGGGTCTGATCTTAGGTCTGATTAACATTGTGGGTTTGATTCCTGGTCTGACCTGAGGTGTAATGGAAAATATTTTTTTCTTATTATCCTCCTATAAAACCTCCTCTTATAGGGCGAAAAATACGGTCCTCAAACCAGTGATTGTCTGAAGCAGAGCGAAGATACCAGGACCACACAGAGGAGAAGCCAGCTGATGCAGACGGGACCAGGGCCATGTGAGCTGTATACTATTTCAGGAGAAGTTGGGAATTGAGATTGGTTGCTGTATTAGATTAATTTAGACAGGTCTTGTCACATTCTCCACCAACAGAGAATGGTTGCCTTTACCTACCTACCTAGCTTATAAATGACAGACTGCTGAAATCAACTCACCTGTCTCTACTTTATTCTGCCGCTAGTATGGGCAGCAAAAAGTTGATGACAGGTTCCATGTAATATTACATGTTTGTTTGGTATACCTAAATTGAGGAAAAATATGCTTGAGATCTTGCCAGTCATATTATCTCGCTAGGATGTTCCTATTAGAAGGTATGATATAAGCCAGAATTATGTCTTACAGGATCTTTGCCTGAACCCTTTAAGGGTCTGTCTGAGACCTTGTAAAAATTTCATATGACGATACAGACTTGATCAGACACATTGAAATGCAAACTGTCCAACTTTAAGCTGCTTGACAATAACCAATGACAATTTATGGAAAACCTTGAGTTCCTAATATGTCCACAATATTATCAAGAGACTAAAAACCCCCATACACGTTAGGCTAGATTCACATTAGTGTTTGACAGCCCCAGCATGCTGTGCCGGCAGGGATCAGCCTGCTGGAGCTCTCTGGGTCTGGCATTGTCGTAAGCTGACTGAAAAGCCCACCAGCCCCATTAACCCCGGAGCGGTTTTAGTCCAGCCGATTCTTGACATATCTGATGGCTTGTGTCCAGATCTCAGCCAGCTTACGGCATTGCCGGATCTAAAGAGTTCCGGCAGGCTGCTCCCTGCCAGGACAGCATGCTGGAGCTGTCAGATGCTAGTGTAAAACTAGCCTTGGTGTATTGTCATTGGAACCTGACGAGAATGACAGGTCGGCTGACACTCTAATGTGTGTGGGGAGCTCCCGACTCAAAGTGAGAAGGATCGGGCAAAATTGATATTTTCACCTTTTGTTTCCGACCCTCTCTCCATAGAATACACATACATGTTCAGTCCAGCTGAACATGTATGTGTATGGGAAAGCCAGGAGGGTGTTGAGAGAGAGAGATGTCACCCAAATTGTTGTTCAACCGACACCTATCGAATGCGTATGGGGGCCTTTTTAATGCCATAAGGGTATAAATGCATACAATATATTATTATAGGGTTCAATGAGAAAGCACTGACTTCATATAAAGGGGCATTGCAGGCTCCAGATATAAAAATCTGTGGCAATAAAAAGTGGAGCAGATGCTCATAGTAACCAATGAGATTACAGGTAAGACAGGTCAGTGACTACTGCACTCTCCATAGTGAAGGCAGAGACATGTTTTGACCATCTCTGATTTCTTGTCCACTCAGTACACAATGATTTATGCTTACAATGCAGTGAGTTGCAGCAGTCACATGATTTGATAGATGCAAGAACTGTTTTCTTTATCAGATCCATATCAATTCTGTAGATAGGCTATAGTGCCTCCTGCAACTGGGGATGATATGTCACCCAAATAAAATTGTAATAAACTCGCCAAAAGAATGCATCCCTTATCCCAAAATCCATCAGTTATCCCGAAATGATGGTTATAGATAAAGACACATTTTAGGTACTTTTTTTATTTAATTTATTTTTTATTTTATTTTTTATTTATTTTGCATATTTTTCTTAATAACACAAACTAGGGGGAAAACTTATTGTGGTCATTAATGCGGGGAAATGCCCTGGTCCTGAATTGGGTAAAATTCGTTCACGCTTCGTTTGGTGGTAAAAGCAGAATTGCGTTATGGATTCCGTTACCACGGACCATAACACAATTCTATGACGGAATGCATTAAGGAATGGCTTTAGAGGCATTCCGTTATTCATTCCGTCATAATAAAAGTCTATGGGCTGCATAACTGATCCATACTGTTTACGTTATGCAGGAGAGGACTCCCCTGCATAACGGAAACGGGAAGGATCCGTTTTGCAGCCCATTGACTTCTATTATGACGGAATGAATAACGGAATGCCTCTAAAGACATTCCGTTATGCATTCCGTCATAGAATTGCGTTATGGTCAGTGGTAAAGGAATCCATAACACAATTCTGCTTTTACCACCAAACGAATCGTGAACGAATTTCAAAATATGAGATTATACAAACCCATAGAAGCATTGGGATAACATACCAACCCTATGCAGATGGCCGTGCTGTGCTAACTAGAGCCTATGAAGTCACAGTGTCAGTAATATTAAAGGGGTCATCCCATGAATTTGAAACCATGTTTTACTCACATTCTCTGGAGGACTTGCTTTTTCTCATCAAGCATCTGCATCTCCCAGGCTGCATTGCTGTGAGCTCTTGGTATCCCCTTCCTCCCCTGCAGAGAAAATAGTCTCCAGACCCCACATATCACCCCAGAATGCCCCCACAATTTACTTCTCCAGCTTTATTTTTCTATGGATTTAGAAGTAGGGATGAATGAATGAAAGGTGGCATTACTATGAGATCTCTACGCTGGCACTGAGGGGAGAGAAAGAGAGCAGAGAGGCTACTGAGCATGCCTGAATGCAGGAGACGGTGGACCACAAAGATGGCCAGCAGGGGGCACTACCAGAGAGAAAGTTGAATGAGCTATTTTGTATTGCATGTTTATTGCAATAATACTTCCTTTAAAATGACCTATTTAATGAACAGGAATACTTTTCATAGGCTATCCTTTTAATGTGGTTGGATTTTGACTGTCAGTTTCCTTTTTACTAAGTGTATTACTATAGTGAGGTATGAGTGCATGTCCACATGTTGCCTGTTTTCTATCATAAAACCTTGCTGCAGATGATGACAGATGTATATGGGAGACAGTTACCTTTCGAGATACCATGAAGAGATGCCTTGTGATGTTTTGCAGGTCTCCCTGAGCTGAAGTGAGGTGTACGTGTATATATAACATGCCCTATTCAATATTCCTGCCTTTCACATGAGCTCTGCTTTGTTGCAAGCATAACTCTTCAATTCATCTGGGGATCAAGCTTCAATGACAGCCGAAAACATAAAAAAGCATAGTTCTAAAATAATGTAATTCGCCTAGGACATATGATCACTCGTAGCTATATGGACGGGTGGATTTGTTACCTGGGATTTGGGATATTGTTTGAGTAGAAATCACAGTTCTCAGTTTCAAGGTGGTTGAATGTTTTAGAACATTTTAATGATAAGGGGAGATTTATCAAGCTTTCTGCTATAGGAAAGTTGCAAATTTCTGCTGCAGGTCCCAGTTTGAGAGATTTGTGACTTTTTAACTTTTTCCAAAATCCTTGTCACTTTTCCAAAAATTGGATGGGGCATGGGTGGGAGGGGGCAGGCTGCAGGCAGGACCTTAGTGGCCTGACTAATAAGGCTGCGTTCACACCTGAGTGTACGCTCTGTATGCGCGATTGTATGCGCGTTTACAATCGCGGCTCCGGAACAAGCGAACGCCCATTCGCGCGTTCCCGGAAGTCTATGTACGGGAACGCTAAACATGTGCAAGAGAAAACTGGCACACATTACAGCAGAAATCTAGCTCCGGACTGGAGTGGTGTTCAGTTCTGGTGGACACGCAGCCCAATATGCACCACAATTATTAATAGGGTTGAATGACCTTCTAAATAACTGTAGCACATCTCACTCCAGCGCAGGACAAATTAAGACCAGTCTTAAAGGGTCACGGAGCTTTCATAAAACGTGTTATGTCATAGAGACATATCAAAGCTTTTGATCGGTGGGAGAGCGCTGAGAGCCCCATGAGCTCCAGAACAAAGGGAGAGAAGTAGTCTCTCTTCTTACTCACTGCATGGGATGGAATTGAGATGGCACCAGGCCCAGAAACTTTCTATTGAGCCCATCTTCTGCAGTAATGAGGGAGAACTTCTCTCTCTTCTCGTTATAGGTTTAGACTTTCTTATTTTTAGATAGTATTAGTAAATGTAGGTCAGTGTGCTGATTCACCATCTTGTAAGCATCACCAATCAGAAGAGAGTGAAACAGAGATCTTTTAAAAGCTGTAGTCACGGCATTATGCGGTTAGTACAGCACATGCCACAAGGCATGCACTCACCTCTCTGCTGGGGGTGAGTACCGCAGCAAGGCCTGCTGCAGCTGCTACTAACTAAACTGAGCAGGCAGGCAGGCAGGCGTGTCCCTCCTGTGCATATAGACGTGCAGCAGCTACCAGTACCTTTAACAATTGCCCAGGGCCCCATTGTCTAAGGGGCCCCCTGCTTCAGTGCTGCTGTTCAGCTGAACGTCTGAGGAAGCAAACTGGTGGACAGCTGAACAGCTGCACTTTACAATGCAGTGTACGGTCTCCTCCCTCACATATAAGAGAAATCATGACCCTGTCAAAGTCAGATGCAGGAGGCGGAGCTTAGCAAAGAAGAGGGGATGAAGGACCTGTGATGACCTCACCATCATGTGACCAGAACAGGAGGCGGGGCTTAACAGTGCAATAAAATAATGAAGAAGAAGACCAGCCATGCATGTGAAGAAGTATGGATTCAATGTAAGTGCAAGGGAAATTATGGGAGTTCTAGTCCTTTCCTCTTATACCTCCTGTTATGTAATATCAGAGTACATTACAAGAGGAGGTATGAGGAGAGGACTACAACTCCCAGCATGCCCAGATTGTTATGTAATATCAGAGTACATTACAAGAGGAGGTATAAGAGGAGAGGACTACAACTCTCAGCATGTCCAGTCCATTATTATATAATATCAGGGTACATTACAACACCCTAGATATGATGGGAGTTGTATACCTCCTCTTATAATGTACTCTGATATTACATAATAACTGCTCGGACATGCTGGGAGTTGTAGTCTTCTCTTATACCTCCTATTGTAATGTACTCTGATATTACATAATAACGGCTTGGAAATGCTAGGAGTTATAGTCCCATCCTCTTATATGTCACCGTGTAATGTGCTCTGATATTAAATAATAATGGCTTAGACACGCTGGGAGTTATAGTCCTCTTCTGTTATACCTCCTGCAGTAATGTGCTCTGAATTAGGGCAGGGATGATGGATAGGGGAGGGTAGTCATCCGACTAGGGTGCCACTTCGCCCCATAAAAGGGGGCGCACTCATGGCCGTCCAACTTCATCAGCCTCAGGCCGCTAGGCCTCAAGCCTGTGAGGCATTAGAACAGAGCAAGAAGCTGCAATGACATCACTGCAACCTCCTGCTCTGGGTCTCGCATGATGACGTCATCACGTGAGACCTGGAGCAGGAGTAGTGATGTCATTGGGGACCACATGCATCAGGACGCTAGCAACACAAGCCACAGATAAAACTGTGGTCTGCATCGCAGACAGCGGCGGGGGAACAGGAGGGAGGCATTGTTTTTTTTTATGCAAAATGTCCACACTGCTGGGGGCACCAAGGATGGGGGAAAGGAGATCATTATATATACTTGGCCCTACTGGGGAGGAATGGCGGAGCATTAAATACATACTGGTACTACAGTGGAACATATATATGGGGGAAGCATTATATACTAGTGGGGGGCACTACAGGGGGACATTAGAGCCACTGGGAGCATTATGGTATATTATTACTTATTATTTGGCGTTATTATTATTTGACGCAATATGGCGGGCATTGCTACTAATAGGGGCTATTTTGGGGAGCATTATCACTATTGGGGGCACCATTACTAATGAGGGCAGTCTGGGTGTATAGTATAGTGTTTGCGGACATCGGGGGGAAGAGCACAACAGGCACAGTATTGGGGTAGCTTCAAGAGGTTCTCCGGGTTTTTTCATATTGATTACCTATCCTAAGAATCGCCGGGGGTCTGACACCCGGCACTCCCGACGATCAGCGGTTTGAGGAGACACCATGCGCTGTGCGGTCTCCCTCCTCTCTTCCTGCTCTGCTGCTGTATGTCTATGGGACAGCAGCAGTGAACAGCACGCGCCGTCTCCTCAAACAGCTGATTGGTGGGGGTGTTGGACGTCGGACTGTGTTTTTAGCACATTATTATAAAAAATTATGGGGCACATTTATTAAGACCAGCATTTTAGACACTGGTCTTAATAAAGCCCCATACCTGGTGGTGGATCTGCCGGAGTTATGAAAAGACGCCGGCCTCTCCATAACTTCGGCGCATCCAGCGCTAGTTCTAAATGTAAGACAGCTTCCGAGCTGTCTTATATTTAGACCTTTCCCTATGCCTAAAACAGCCAGCCCGTCCCTTTCCCTGCCCACGCCTACGACCACAATTTTAGAACTGACGTGAGTGGGACTAAGTCGCAGATAGTAACCGTTACGCCGCCATCTGCACTTGAAATACCCATTTTTTTGTAAGTAGCAGGTGCAATGACATGGAGCTGAGATACCGCCACTCCCCATCATTTTGCCCCTCAGATGCCACACAGTGTAAAATTAACAGAAAAAAAATTAAATAATGCTTACCGCCTCCATTTGCTTGCGACGGGCCAGCCGCCACTATCTTTTTTTAAGATCTGGCGCAAAATGCGAGCAAATGGAGGTGGTAAGTATGATTTTATTTTTATTTTTTTTACATTATTTCAGGTTAAATTGATTCTCTACCACAAAGCACAAAGAAATTTGCTCTGTGGTTCAACATCATAAAGATAGGCTTCTGGCTAGTTCTGTTGTATTATTAGGATCCTGGTATGAAAGGCGACATTTGAATGGAGATTGTATGCTCTCTGAATGGATGAGTGTGTTTCCACCCAGCGTGTCATACTAATACTTTAGCATTCTGGTAGTTTAATTAGTTTCCCATGAAACAATCTATGGCCCTTGTGTAAAAAGGGTCCATTTTTATTTTCCAAGTACCAACTATGATAGTCTCTGCCTGTAGCCAAGGAAGAATCACTTTCTTCATGTAAAATATAGCTATGGATTGATACTCTTTACTACAAGCGCCATGAATTACTACTACCACCCAGAAGGAATACATGGAACGTGCAGCGGTGGATTTTTTTAGCTGGAGTTCGATTGAACGACTACAAGGGGGGTTCATTTTGCTTTTGCAACCTTTGCACATGATCATATACATATTGTAATATTATCTCATGACCAATTGATCTCCCATCTGATGGGAGAATTTACCAATAGTGAGGTGTAACTATAGGTGATGCAGAGGTAGCGGTCACATCTGGTCATATAAGAATAGTATTAATAGCACATGGTGGGGGGGGGACGCTCTTTGTATCAGAACTCGTAGCTTGTAGTTCTGCTTCCATTCCCAGCTCATCCTCATTCCTTAGATATGCATAGCATTTACTTCATGGTCAATCCGTGTAACCTCCGGAGAATGTATTTACACTATGCGCACGCCCGTCTTCTCTTCTCACACAGTATTCCTGTCTGTTCCTAGATCCTGTTTATCTGTCTGGACTGTTTTATCTAAATGATCCGAGCTGAAGTGTCCATGCTATCTGTACAGAGTGCATTCTTCTGTCAGTGTCTCCTACCATTCACTCTCTCCCTTTCTCCTTTGTCTCTCCTGCTTTGTCTCCTAACCTCCCATTCCTTTGTATCCGGTTGGATATACATTAACGTCTACCTTTATGTTTTTTTTTGTATCTTTGGTCTATTCATTCTCTTCGGGATATTTAATTTGCTCCATTATTTAGATGCCCTTAAATATTTATTTTCCTTTTGTCGAATTGTCTTTTTTGCAGCCGCTTTGGTCTATTTTTTTCCTTTGTCTCTCACTTGCTTTCTTCGTTTTCTTGTCCTCCTAGTCACCCACTCACACGCTTAATCCTTTCTTGCTCTAATTGTCTCAATATCTTGACCTCTCATCTCTTTTTAGCTCCAGTCTTCATGTTCTCATGCCATTATTGATCTATATTATGTCTTCCCCTCATTTCCCCTTTTGTGCATGCCTCAATTTATCTACGTCAGTCCTCCACCTCTTTCTTTGCTGATTTTTGCCAGACCAGATATTCGTTTTCAATCTAATATTCTCCATTCTCCACTTGCCACACCAGTTAATTGGTACACAAAATCTGGCAAGCTAGAGGTTAATGTCCAGACGGGGCTCAGTGACCTTTTTGCAATCTGGATATGGGAAGTGGAGGATGGGCAGACATCTGGATGCAGTTTCTTCTCTAGGCTGTGTTCTGTTCACATTGCTACTGAACTCTGGAACACTTTGCCAGATCCTTGTAACTGATTAGCTATGAAGTTCAGGGTGCTGGGCACCTGACAGAGTCCTCTTTCATCTCTGAGATATTATAAAGCATGTGGGTAACATATACAGGATTGCAGAGTCTGTCATCTTAAGAGACTGCATGAAACATTTCGGATAGTAAAAAACCAAAACCAGTGATCAGTATGACACACTATAGAAGACATTACAATAGGGTAACATGATCGCAAGTGCTATTGTATCTAAAATGGTATCCAATGCCAATGGCAATGAAAAAGGTTGAGAGAAGAGGTATCTAATGCTATGTCAGGTTATAACGATAATACAATTAGATGATGTAAGCATCCTTAAAGAAATGAGTTGTCAAGAGCCATGTTCACACCTGCACGGCCGTAAAGAAAGCAGCATGCTGCAGCATTTTGTCCTGTAAAATGATGGAAAACTGGATGGACTCCATTGGGGGTCCATTGGGCACTGTCAGTGTCTGTCATGTGACGGATTTGGCACTACCGCTAGTTTAGTTTTTCTGCCCCTATAATGGAACAGAGAAACGGTAGGAATAGTGAAGAATGGATGCAATGGAGGTTACAGAGATGATGAGATGAGAGAGGATGATATTTGAAGGTCGCTGACCAAATGAGAAGGGTTATTAGACAATGAGCAGGAAACGTAGGAAGATTTACCACTGGGGTGTACTTTGTGAATTACTAACAGGATTTTCTAAAATTGCAGTGCTGGACTATAGCTGAAGATAACCACATTGTCCAACTCTGTTCTGCTCTTTGGTTCATGGGCATGTCCACTAGAAAGGAGTAAGGAGAACTCTTATAGAGACAGGTAAACCGTAATTAGTTTACTGCTGTTGTGAGAGGCAGATGTTATCTGAAGGGTAATCATTACAATAGTAGGTGCAGAATTGGGATAACAGCTAGGTAAGTTGTTCTCCTATAGGCCTGTATAAAGATGTCCACAGAAGAGCACTGCATTGATTAACATGTGATGTTGTAATGGAGTCACTCATTCACTTCCTTCTCTGATCTCATAAATGATCTGAGTAAAAATATCAAGACAGACTGTCAACGGCACTAAATGTCCACCAAAGAGGAAGTTAAAGAGGAGGTCGAGCACATAGAGTGACTCCAAAAATTATATCCAGAAAACAATCTGCCTGTTTTTACAGATAAGATAAGTGATCTAAAAAAAATGTATTTATCCAAGCATCACACTATACAAATACATGTCAATGATGTTTCTACCAGTCCATTTGGGTTATAGCTTAAGGCCAGTTGGGCTGAATCATCACTGTTTTCACATGCAGTTGTCCCATATTCCTTGAACAGGAATTTACTTGCATCCCGTGAATCTATATTTCCTTAGATCTTACATGAATGATTGAAGCAGATACTACTAAGCAAATGGTACCTAAAAGGCATTCATATCAGTCCTTTTGGACATTCTTCTGGGAATTGTTTTCATGTGAATGACAAATTGACGTATGTGGAAATTTCTAAAATGTGGAAACAGGTTTGCTGCCGCTGGGCATATTATATTGATTACTAGTAGAGATGAGCAAATTTCCTAAACGTTCGATTTGGCTGATTCGCCGAATAAAACAAAACAAAAACGTTTTCTGACTAATTACTTAGTCACGAAGCGCATTTTTTTGTAAGTAGCGGGTGCATAGACAAGGAGCTGTGATAGCGCCGCCCCCCTCATTGTACCCCTCAGATGCCACGTTCATACATGATTGCGGTATCTGAGTGTAAAATTAACAATAAAAAAATATGAACTCAAACTTACCTCCTCCATTTGCTAGCCGCCATTTTTCTTGAAGATCTCGTCCGAAATCCTGTGCGGTGCAAGATTACATCATCACGCCGGCGTATAAGGTCACCACACGCGACACATGTAGCAGTGTAGTTGTGCCCTATGCGTCGTGTAGCCCTAGCCTAAAGCTGACCTACAGCAGTGAAGAAAAATGGCTAGGTTGTTATGGAAACTTGGAGTAAAACTGTGTGTATGTGGAGAACATACATACACACATATATACGTCCTTCTTTATATATATAGATTCTGCAGAAAATATGAACATCGGCCAGGACGATTCGCGAACATGATCATGTGAACGCAATCAAATGTTCGCGAACCGCAAGTTCGCGGCCGGCCACATTCGCTTTAATGTCAGGCGAACCTGAAAAACCTTCATATTTGCAGCCACCAAATACTTACTAGAAGTGCACACATAGTCCCACAACATGGAAAGTGACATACCAGATGTATTATGCGAATTTGCGATCTCCATTCATTATTTTTTTCATGGCGAAATATCGGCAATGTAATTTTTCGTGCATGCGCAAAATAGGCGTGGCCTACTACAGCAACTGGTTTCCACTGACCCGAAGTTGGATGCGATCAGAAAAGATGGTTGGCAGCAATTTTCACGACGTTGAGGAAGAACTCCTGATCACTGTAATAACAGCAATGGAGCGAAGGCGCAGATGTAGCGGAGTGAGCTTTGACTTGGGTGGAAGTACTCAGGCTAGGAAGGGGTTAAGGTTGGAAGTTGGGTTGGGGGGAGGAGTGAGGTTTCGCGGGCAGTATATAGGAACGGGGGAGTGGTTTGGTAGGCAGGTGTTAGTGCAGGGAGAGTGTTTGAAGATGTCGTCTCTGGAGGAGCTGGTGGCCGGGGTCAGGGCGGCGGTGCGCGAACATGGTGCGGAGCGTCTGCATGACACTTTGCAGGCGGCTCTTGTCCCGTTCCCTGTGGCTGTGGCGGCGGCTCGGCCTTACAGGGCACGGAGGTCAGTCCCCCCGGAGCGTTTGAGTCCGGAGTCGACGCCGCGTGTGCGCCGGCGTCTCCGGAGTCCCCCAGTTCACCCTCCGCTGGCGCCTGTGGTGCCGGAGCCCAGGCGCAGCGGGAGGCGGTCGGCGGTGCGTGTTGGAGCGGCGGGAGGGGGCCGAGATACCCCCGGTTCTGGTCCCCGAGTGTCAAGAGGCAGGAAGCGCGGGCCAGCGCGCGTGGCGCCCGGGGTGATGCGGCGTGGTGTGCGGTCTGGAGCGGCCTTACCTGTCGATCGGATGGAGAGTGCGGCCAGGAGGTCCTGCAGCCTGGGCCTTGCGGACAGGAGTGAGGGGAGGTCGTCTGCGCCGCGGCTGGTGGCTTCCGGCCAGCGGCAGGAGTGTGTGGAGCCGGCGGTGAGCAGTGGTGAAGGGCGGTCTGAGCGTGCGTCGCGACCCCTGGTGGTGGGTAGGCGACATGACAACGTGGAGGGGGACAGGGTGGTTGCCTTGTCCCCTGACCTGGGAATGCGGGTTGCGGCTTCCGGCGGCATGTCTGGAGATCCTGCGCTGATGGATGAGATGGTGGAGGACGGTGTGCGGCCCTGCGAGGTGGCTGGTGCGGCGCATGACTTCCTGGATGGCGGTCTCCTGCAGGAGCGGGGTGATGCTGAGCTGTCGCCGTTGGAGGAGGGCGAGGTGGACCCGCCCTCAAATGTTCGCGAACCGCAAGTTCGCGGCCGGCCACATTCGCTTTAATGTCAGGCGAACCTGAAAAACCTTCATATTTGCAGCCACCAAATACTTACTAGAAGTGCACACATAGTCCCACAACATGGAAAGTGACATACCAGATGTATTATGCGAATTTGCGATCTCCATTCATTATTTTTTTCATGGCGAAATATCGGCAATGTAATTTTTCGTGCATGCGCAAAATAGGCGTGGCCTACTACAGCAACTGGTTTCCACTGACCCGAAGTTGGATGCGATCAGAAAAGATGGTTGGCAGCAATTTTCACGACGTTGAGGAAGAACTCCTGATCACTGTAATAACAGCAATGGAGCGAAGGCGCAGATATAGCGGAGTGCGCTTTGACTTGGGTGGAAGTGCTCAGGCTAGGAAGGGGTTAAGGTTGGAAGTTGGGTTGGGGGGAGGAGTGAGGTTTCGCGGGCAGTATATAGGAACGGGGGAGTGGTTTGGTAGGCAGGTGTTAGTGCAGGGAGAGTGTTTGCAAGATGTCGTCTCTGGAGGAGCTGGTGGCCGCGGTCAGGGCGGCAGTTCGTGAGCATGGTGCGGAGCGTCTGCATGAAACTTTGCAGGCGGCTCTTGTCCCGTCTCCTGTGGCTGTGGCGGTGGCTCGGCCCTACAGGGCACGGAGGTCGGTCCCCCCGGAGCGTTTGAGTCCGGAGTCGACGCCGCGTGTGCGCCCGCATCTCCGGAGTCCCCCAGTTAACCCTCCGCTGTCTCCTGTGGTGGCGGAGCCCAGGCGCAGCGGGAGGCAGTCGGCGGTGCGTGTTGGAGCGGCGGGAGGGGGCCGAGATACCCCCAGTTCTGGCCCCCGAGTGTCGAGAGGCAGGGAGCGCGGGCCGGCGCGCGTGGCGCCCGGGGTGATGCGGCGTGGTGTGCGGTCTGGCGCGGCCTTACCTGTCAATCGGAGGGAGAGTGCGGCCGGGAGGTCCTGCAGCCTGGGCCTTGCGGGCAGGAGTGAGGAGAGGTCGTCTGCGCCGCGGCTGGTGGCTTCCGGCCGGCGGCTGGAGCGCGTGGAGCCGGCGGTGAGCAGTGGTGGAGGACGGTCTGTGCGTGCGTCGCGACCCCTGGTGGTGGGTAGGCGACATGACAGCGTGGAGGGGGACAGGGTGGTTGCCCTGTCCCCTGACCTGGGACTGCAGGTTGCGGCTTCTGGCGGCACGTCTGGAGAGCCTGCGCTGATGGATGAGATGGTGGAGGACGGTGTGCGGCCCTGCGAGGTGGCTGGTGCGGCGCATGACTTCCTGGATGGCGGTCTCCTGCAGGAGCGGGGTGATGCTGAGCTGTCGCCGTTGGAGGAGGGCGAGGTGGACCCGGGTGACGATTCGGAGGCAGGCGGGATGGACGTTCCTCCTGTGGATGAAGAAGTGCCGTGCTGCTCGACTGCGCCATTGCGGACGTCTGGGAGGAGTTCTGCGGCTGCCGGTGATGTTGTCCGGGGACGGCCAGGTGAGAGACCAGCGAGTCAGAGTTATGTTGGGGGGGGGGTGGGGACACTGTGGGTGTTAATGTGGGGAGTTCTGATGCGTTGGTGCGGGAGGTGTTGTCTGGTATGTTGTCCTTATTGTCGCGGTTGGGTTCCGGGCCTGCGGCGGCGCCTGTGTCAGTCTGGGCTCCGGTACCGGCGGTGGGTCTGGTGCAGGGTCCGGCGTTGGGGCCTGTTGGGGTGCGGGAGGACGGCGTTAGCGGGGGCGCCTTGGTGTCTGGGGCTGGAGTGGTAGCGGCTGCTGGGGGTGCAGCGAGGGATGGTGTTCGGTTGGCGGTGTGCGGTCTGGCGGATGCGGCAAAAGGGGAGATTTATGTGTGTTTTGAGGGGCCGCTGGGGGCTCACTTGAAGCAGGAGGTTAAGGATAAGATATGGCGGGATGAATTTGTGGAGATTTTTGCGTTGCTACCCTTTAATTTGGATAGGGGTAAGCCGGACGAGAGTAAGAAGGAGGAGGAGGAAAGTCGTAGGTATCGGCTGATACCGCGTACTTTTCAGAATTGGCTGCAAGCTTTCGCCATTCTGGCAAGTGTGATTGGGGAGAAGGCGTCTGAGCATTGCTCGGCTCTCTTCTGTTATATGGATGCTATCGGTGAGGCGCATCAGACTTATGGGGGCGTGGCGTGGCTTAGGTATGACGAGCAGTTCCGGCAGCGGAAGGCGGTCAGGCCTAGCATCCGCTGGGACCATAAGGACATTGGTCTGTGGATGCGATTGATGGCGGCGCCGAGGGGGGGTCCTCAGCCCTTTCGTAGGAGGGGCCGGGGGCGCCTCGGCCTCGGAGGCTTCTGGGAGTGGTAGGAAAGGGTGTTGTTGGCAGTACAATGAGGGGCATTGTCGGTTCTTGTCCGATTGCCGGTACAAGCACGAGTGTTCCGGGTGTGGTGGTTCCCATAGCTTGTCCCGGTGCTTCAAGCGAGGTAAGGGCAAGGGATCCGAGGTTGTGCAGAAGAGGGGTGACGCCGGTGAGGGTGGACGAGATGGCGCCGTATTTAAGGATGTATCCAAATAGGGAGGCGCGGTTGTTGTTGGCGGGGTTTACTGAGGGTTTCGTTATCCCATGTGGTTCGGTGGGGGTCAGTCGGGCGCTGCGGAATTTGTCTTCGGCTTTGCGCCATCCGGCTGTGGTGCGGGATAAGATTGCTGGGGAGGTTGCGGCTGGTAGGGTTGTGGGCCCCTTTTTGGAGTGTCCTTTGCCGGATTTGTGGGTTTCTCCTTTGGGTTTGGTTCCTAAGAAGGAGCCCAACAAGTTTCGGCTTATTCATCATTTGTCTTATCCGGTTGGCGGTTCGGTGAATGATGGTATTGCGGATGAGTTATGCTCGGTGTCGTACACGTCTTTTGATGCGGCTGTGCGGTGGGTGCGTCGTTTTGGGCGGGGCGCTCTACTCGCGAAGACGGACATTGAGGCCGCTTTTCGGTTGTTGCCGATTCACCCTGATAGCTTGCATTTGTTGGGTTTTCAGTGGGATGGCTGTTATTATGTTGATTGTTGTCTGCCGATGGGTTGTGCGATTTCGTGCTCTTTGTTTGAGGCGTTTAGCTCGTTTTTGGAGTGGGTGGTGAAGAAGGAGGCGGGTTGGAGTTCAGGTCTTGCACTATTTAGATGATTTTTTGTTTTTGGGTCCGGCTGGATCTAGGGTTTGTTCTGTTTTGTTGCGCACCATGGAGAGGGTGGCGGCGCGTTTTGGTATTCCGTTAGGCGGCTGATAAGACGGAGGGCCCGTCCACGGTGATAAAGTTTCTGGGGATCGAGATTGACAGTGTGGCTATGGAGTGTCGTTTGCCGGTCAATAAGGTGTCTGATTTGTTGGAGGAGGTGTTGTTCTTGAGGAGGGCGAAGAAGGTGCAGCTCAAGCGGGTTCAGTCGGTTTTGGGGAAATTGAATTTTGCCTGTCGTATCTTGCCGATGGGGCGGGTGTTTTGTCGTCGCTTGGCCCTGGCTACGGCGGGCGTTTCTGCCCCTTTTCATTATTTGCGTTTGCCGGCGGCTGTGAAGGAGGATTTGGTGATCTGGGAGTCCTTTTTGTCGGAATACAATGGTCGGTCCGTGTGGATGGACGCGGTGGTGGGTAGTCCTGAGTTGGACTTGTTCTCGGACGCATCGGGATCATGTGGTTATGTTTTTTTTTGCCAGGGTCAGTGGAGTGCGGGTGAGTGGCCGGTGGAATGGAGGCAGGCTGGTTTCCTTACTAACTTGGTGTTGTTGGAGCTCTTTCCTATTGTCTTGGCTACGGAGTTGTGGGGGAATTTGCTTAGGGATCGGCGGGTTCGCTTCTATTGTGACAATATGGGTGTGGTTCAGGCAATTAACAGCCAGTCGGCGAGCTCGCCGCCGGTCTTGAATTTGCTGCGTCATCTGGTGTTACGGGGTTTGCAGTTGAATGCATGTTTTGTTGCAGTGCATGTGCCTGGCATGGATAACTCACTTGCTGATGCCCTTTCTCGCTTTCAGTGGGATCGTTTTCGCGGCCTGGCGCCGGGTGCCGAGGTCTCGGGGTTGCCCTGCCCCCAGTGGCTCTGGAGCGTGGCCTTGGGGTGTCAGCGGGCCTCATTAGACGGTCGCTGAGTGGAGGTACGTGGTCGGCATATTCGGCTGTGTGGGTGTTGTGGGAGGATTTGATTGACAGGATGGGTGGTTGCGGATCTTTTGCGGATTTTAGGACGTTGTTGATTTTTTGGGTGGGTCAGTTTTATGCGGATGGTTTGTCATTCTCGGTTGCATCGAAAAGGGTGGCGGCGGTTGCCTTCTGGTTGCGCTTGAGGGGCTTAGCGGACGTGTCTCGGTGTTTTATGGTGCGGCAGGCCTTGAAGGGTTATCGTCGTAGTGTGGTGAGGAAGGATGCTAGGAGGCCGGTTTCTTTTGCGGTGTTACAGACGCTGTGGAAGGAGGCGGGGCGAGTCTGTCGGTCGGCAGTATGAGGTGTGTTTGTTTAGGGCGGCGTTTGTGTTGGCCTTTTTTGGGGCTTTCCGGATTTCTGAGTTGGTGGCTGCGAGTCGCACGAGTGGGGGCGGTTTGTTGTGGGAGGATGTTGAGTTGGTGGATGGTGCTTTGAGATGTCGGATTCGCAAGTCGAAGACGGATCAAGTGGGTAAGGGCGTGGTAGTGTGGCTTAGGCCTCTTGCGGATTCGGTTGTTTGCCCTGTGCGTTGTGTGCGGGAATTTTTGGGGTTACGGCCGGTTGGCTCGGGTGCTTTGCTGGTGCATGTGGACGGATCGTGTTTGTCTAGGTTTCAGTTTGTGGCTGTATTTCGGAAGTGTTTGTCGGCTGCTGGTTTTCCGGCGTCGGATTTTGCGTCTCATTCATTCCGGATTGGGGCCGCGACGGAGGCGGCCAGGTGGGGACTTGGAGAGGAGGTCATAAAGCGTATCGGGCGCTGGGAGTCTGACTGTTCCGTACATATGTTAGGCCTCATCTCTTGTAGTGGGGCTGGGGGGTGTTGTTGTGTGATCTATTTGTTGGGAGCGGGTTTGACAGTGATGGTTGTTTGATTTTGATTTGTTTGTTTTATTGCAGGGGCAGCTCCTTGTCTTGCGTGGATTTTTGGACATTCGTATGTCTACTGGGGGGCTTTGTGAGCTGACGTGCGGCGGAACGGCCGTCAATTGGGTTTTCCGGCGGAGGAACTGCAAGTACGGTGGATTGGTGTGCGGGGGCTTCTTTGGGGGCGGGTTTTGCCTGAGATCCGTACGAACGTTTTGTTGGACCGCGCGCCCGATATTTTGGTGTTGCATGTGGGTGGCAATGACCTGGGGGTCCGTCGGTCGCGGGATGTGATCAGGGACATCAAGTTGGACGTGTTGCGGTTGGCGTCGGATTTCCGGACTTGTTATTGGTGTGGTCGGATGTGGTGGCGCGGAGTAGTTGGCGTGGTGCGCGTTTAGTGGACCGATTGAATAAAGCAAGGGCGAAGTTGAACAAGGAGGTTGGGCGTTTTGTGCGCAGGCAAGGTGGCGTGGTGGTTCGTCATCGGGAATTGGAGGCGGCGTCGCCTCAATTCTTGAGATCTGATGGCGTGCATCTTAATGATGTGGGTATTGATATGTGGGCCTTGGGTATACAGGAGGGGTTGGAGACGGCCTTGAGGGTGTGGCAGGACGCCCACAGGTGAGGTGTCACCGGTGGTCTTCTGGTGGCTGAGTTATATGAGATCCTGGGGGAGCAATACAATGGTTTTAAGAGATGCAGGACATGTTGGAGCCTGTATCTCATGTGGTTGGTGAATGCCGAAGATGGGGCTCCTGTTGGGCTAGAAGGTCTACAGGAGGAGATACTTGGATACTTCAAGGATTTGGTGCCCTTGGGTCGGTGAGTGCGGCCAAGGGTAATATTGAAGTATATGGAGAGATGGTTACGGAAGATACCGCGTGGTTGTGTTGCCCTCCAGGATCCTTGTTACGGTGCAGTGGTTCATAAGGTTGATGGATGTATTAAAGTGATTATTGTTATTATTATGTTATTTGTACAATAAAGTTGGCCGTAATGGTCATTTACCAAGCAAGAAGGTGTCAGAGTGGTTATTGGTAAAGAAGGGGTTGTGAGGTTAGCCTGAGGAGAAATCTTCCATCCTTGAAGTCAGTAATTTGACATTAAAGCAGTGTATTTGATTACATTTCACATGAATGTCAGAACAATCGCTTTATATGCAGAATGTTTAAAAAAATGCGCCATTGTGAAAATCCCTAATGATGCGATTTTCTTTTTGCAGTACACACAACGTCACATTTTATAAGGTCTCAGTAGATATTAGTGAGTGGTGCACACATTTTTGTTGTAACATCACAGCACTATGTCTGTAGCATGTACGTATGGACAGCAGAGAAATATCTCTCGCATGCACATTGAACATCCATTGTATTGCACCCCTCAATCAGTAGTTGTCAGATAGCAGCACCCCTCCATGAGGATTTTGTGGAAGAAGGCATATCACAGCCCTCAATCAGTATTTGGTAGAAGAAGGTATATAGCAATAGCACCCCTCAATCAGTATTTAGTGGAAGAAGGTATATGGCACCCCTCAATCAGTATTTGGTGGAAGAAGGTATATAGAAATAGTACCCCTCCCTCAGTATTTGGCGGAAACAGGCATATAGCACCCCTCAATCAGTATTTGGCGGAAACAGGTATATAGCATCCCTCAATCAGTATTTGGCATAAACTGGCAAATAGCACCCCTCAATCAGTATTTGGCTGAAAAAGGTATATAGCACCCCTCAATCAGGATTTTGTGGAAGAAGGTATATGGCAGCCCTCAAGCAGTTTTTTGGGGGCAACAGTTATATCACATCCATTGCAATTAGTTACTCCAATAGCGTTTGTCCCTCTATCTAGCTACGGTATCGCAGCAGAACCGCACACAACTGCTGCACAATACAAATACACTACAATATAATTTCTATGTTAGAGAGTATATTATAAGTATATCACACCCTCAGTAAGTCACACCTATCGATAGCACACCTATACCAGTCTTTAAAATGACTTTTGTGGCCCTATTAGCTAGCGTTTGGTGTCTCTAACTGCCTGTCCACACAGCAACCTCTCCCTACACTGGCAAAAAACTGAATGTAAAATGGCTGCCAGATCAGGTTTATTTATAGGGTAGGGGTGTGTCCATGTGCTGAAACGTCTCAATTGGCTGTCCTGTCCCATCTGATGGATGTGTCATGGGTCAAAGTTCGGCGCTATGCAAAAAAATATGGCGCATGTGAATATTGCCATATGTTCGCATGTTCGGCGAATCGCGAACGAGCAAAGTTTGCCGCGAAACGACTGTCGGGCGAACCGCAAGGCCATCTCTAATAAAGGCATAGGGTGAAGTGAACAGCAGATAATGGGGTAAATTTACTGAATCTAATATTAGACAGTGTAAACCTAGACTAGATATTCTAAAGATGTGTGAGATTTAGCACACATAGCCCATGCTGGATGATAAATTTGGGGCATCTTTAGGGTCCATTCACATGTCCGCAGAATGGGTCCGCACCCGTTCCGCCAATTGTGGAACGGGTGCGGACCCATTAATTCTCTATTGGGCAGGAATGGATGCAGACAGCACACACAGTTGCTAGGAGACGATCAGGATGGATACCCGATCTTTATTATTTTCCTTTATAACATGGTTATAAGGGAAAATAATAGCATTCTGAATACAGAATGCATAGTACAATAGCGCTGGAGGGGTTAAAAAAAAGTAAAAAAAAATATTTAACTCACCTTAATCCACTTGCTCGCGTAGCCCGGCTTCTCTTCTTTGCTGTGTACAGGAAAAGGACCTGTGGTGACGTCACTCCGGTCATCACATGGTCCATCACATGATCCATCACCATGGTAAAAGACCATCTGATGGACCATGTGATGACCAGAGTGACGTCACCACAGGTCCTTTTCCTGTACACAGCAAAGAAGAGAAACCGGGCTGCGCGAGCAAGTGGATTAAGGTGAGTTAATTATTATTTTTTTTAACCCCTCCAGCCCTATGCATTCTGTATTCAGAATGTTATTATTTTCCCTTATAACCATGTTATAAGGGAAAATAATACAATCTACACAACCCTGATCCCAAACCCGAACTTCTGTGAAGAAGTTCGGGTTTGGGTACCAAACATGGCGATTTTTCTCACGCGCGTTCCAAAACGCATTACAATGTTTTGCACTTGCGCGGAAAAATTGTGCATGTTCCCGCAACGCACCCGCACCTTTTCCCGCAACACCCGTGTAAAACCAGCTGAAGAACCTGTACACCAGCTGCATCTTTCAGATAATAGAAGCACCTCCCCACAGTTCAGTTTCCAATTATCAGCAAGGATGTATTTCAACATTTTATATAATTTTAATATATATCCATAGGAAATAATATCTCTGTGATATGGTACCATCCAAGGGCATAATTCAGCAACACATGGTGTCTGCACCACCGTAGTACAGAGGACCTTCATAGAAGCTCCATGCACATGAATCTGCTGTGTGCATGAGGCCTTAGATGTCTGACATGACAGCCTCTTACCTATTTTGCAAAGGAAGAAAAGCCTGACAAACTAGGACAAAATATGTATAATTCTTCCTACATTTTCTCAGCATTCTTTAATATTCCCGAGAAACAATCATGACTCCAAAAAGTTTAGTAGACTGCAAATACCATTCTCAAAGTTCTTTTCTTGGCCAAATTAGATGTTTTCAGTAGTGATGTTACAACTGACTATATATAGGATGTCAAAAGACACTAGCAAGTAAGAGAACACTGTACATGAATTAGGATCGGCATATAAAGGGAGCTTTGCTATATAAATACTGCTGGAACAAAACAGCTGTTTTATATAGATCACTGACTAGGGCAAATTAATTAGGATAAAATATGATAGCATTCATTTTTATGTGGTTCGCTGGCTTTGAAAGAGCCAATATTTGGAAATCATTGTCTTGTATAGAGGCTGTATATCTTCTTTCCTTGTCATTAATCTAAATGCTGCTTTACCCAAAGATTTCTAGACTTATTGGAGTTTACTAAAATATACGGACTGCAAAATCTGGTCCAAAATAAATCCCTGCTCTTCACAGAGAAGGGAAAATTGCAGAAATTAAGTGGAGCTTCTCTTTCAATAAATAACTCTCCAGGAGACTTTCATGAATAACTCTAGAGGGAGCACTACATTTTTTGTGGTGAACATACGTTGCCATTTTCTTAGGCTTCTTAAAAATTTATTCTGGACTTCGATTCAAGGCAGAGGATATTTGTGAGTCATGAACTGTTTGATTGTTCTAGCATGTGGAGGCTTTAGGACCTTAAAGAGGTTGTCCCAAGAAAAATATTCTACAATTTTCAAACCAGCACCTGGATGCTGAATACTTTTGTAATTGCATGCAATTCAATTTTTTGTATAGCTACTGATTTATTCAATAAATTGTATCTGTATAGCGCCACTTAATTTATTATTTCTTTGTCTGGCTCACTGATGGCCGCACATGCTCAGTTTCATCCTTTAACTGCCTCCTGAGCTGTGATAGGGCAAGCATGGACACGCCCCCTGAGCTGCAGTAGAATATACACACCTCCTGAGCTGTCAGCTTGATATAAATCTAGCAGAGCAATGAATGGGGAGATCTCTTGATCCATGTGAGGTACAGGGCTGGTTCTAGCTTTGTTAGAAAGGTATTGTCATGCACTATTTTACATTATTCATGGGATAACCCCTTTAACCACTTCATGACCGCCCATAGACTATAAATGTCCTATGGGCCATTGTTTAACTCTGAATGGACGTTCTAGAACGTCCATTCAGAGACGGCAGCTGCACGCTAATCATTCAGCTGCTGAGCGGGGGTCCCGCTGTCAGTGACAGCAGGGCACCCTAGAGAGAAGGCAGGGACAGTTCCCAGGTATCCCTGCATTCTAAATCGCTGTATACACAGCACTCAACGAGCGCTGTGTGTACAGATCAGGAAGCTTCCTGTCCCGGCCTGGTGGTCATGTGACCGCCGGGGCTAGGAGAGTGCCTGTCGGGTCTTCTACAGACCTCGATCAGCCCTGCACTGGAGAGGCTGTACAGCAGTATACTGCGCTACTATGTTACAGGAGAAATCAATAATGAAAAAAATAAAAGTGCAGTTAAATGTCCCCCAGAGGTTTTGCATGACCTTATGGGGGACGCAAAGTGTAAAATATATTTTTTTTTATTCCCCAATTAAGTAATTAACTTATTTTTTTTATAGATAAAAATTATTAAAATATACATATTTGGTATTTTCGCGTCCATGACGGCTGGCTCTATAAATATATCACATGATCCACCCCGTCTTATAAACACCATAAAAAAAGTGTCAAAAAAAGCCATTTTTGTCACCTTACATCACAAAAAATGCAACACCAAGTGATCAAAAAGGCCCACAAAATGGTACCAATAAAACCATCACCTCATTCCGCAAAAAATAAACCCCTACATAAGAAAATCTCTAAAAAAACTAAAAAAAACTATAGCTCTAAGAACATGGAGACATTAAAACATCCTTTTTTTGTTTCAAAATGATATTATTGTGTTAAAGTGAAATTAAAAAAAAAGTATACATATTATTTATCGCCGCGTCCGTAACAACCAGCTCTATAAAAATATCACATGAACTAACCGCTCAGGTGAACACCGTAATTTTTTTAAAATATAAACAGTTGCAAAAAAGCTATTTTTTGTCACCTTACATCACAAAAATTGCAACACCAAGCGATCAAAAAGGCATATGCCCCCCAACATAGTACCAATGAAACCGCCATCTCATCCCACAAAAAATGCGACCCTACCTAAGACAATCGGTCAAAAAATTTAAAAACTATGACTCCTAGACAATGTAGACACTAAAATATGATTTTATTTGCTTCAAAACTGCTATTATTGTGTTAAAGTGAAATAAAATTAAAAAAGTAGACATATTAGGTATTTCCGCGTCCGTAAGGACCTGCTCTATAAAAATATCACAAGACCTAACCCCTTAGGTGAACACCGTAAAAAAATTAAATAAAAACTGTGCCAAAAAAGCCATTTTTTTGTCACCTAACATCACATAAAGTGCAACACCAAGCGATGAAAAGGCGTATGCTCCTCAAAATAGTACAAATCAAACTGTCACCTCATCCCACAAAAAATGATTCCCTACCTAAGACAATTGGTCAAAAATATAAAAGCTATGGCTCTCAGACTATGGAGACACTAAAACATAATTTTTTGGTTTAAAAAATGCTATTATTGTGTAAAACTTAAATAAATAAGAAAAAGTATACATATTAGGTATTGCCACGTCCGTAACGATCTGATCTATAAAAATGTCACATGACCTAACTACTCAGGTGAATGCTGTAAAAATAAATACTGTAAATAAAAACTGTCACCTTATCCCCTAGTTTCCAAAATGGGGTCCCTTTTTGGGAGTTTCTACTATAAGGGTGCAACAGGGGGCTTCAAATGGGACATGGCATCTAAAAACCAGTTCAGCAAAATCTGCCTTACAAAAACCATATGGTGCTCCTTTTCTTCTGCGCCCTGCCGTGTGCCCTTACATCAGTTTACGACCATATGTGGGGTGTGTATGTAAACCGCAGAATCAGGGTAATAAATATTGACGTTTTGTTTGGCTGTTAACCCAAGATGTGGAGAAAAAAATGTATTAAAATGGAAAATCTGCCAAAAAGTGAAATTTAGAAATGTACTCTCCGTTTCCTTTAATTCTTGTGAAACACCTAAAGGGTTAACAAAGTTTGTAAAATCTGTTTTAAGTAACTTGACGGGTGTAGTTTCTACAATGGGGTCATTTATGGGGGTATCCACTATGTAAGCCCCATAAAGTGACCTCAGACCTGAAAAGAATTGCTTCTAAAATGCTAAGCCTCCTAAGCCTCCTAAAAAAATAAAATGACATTTACAAAATTATACCAACACAAAGTAGACATATGGGGAATGTTACGTAATAAATATTTTATGAGGTATCACTTTCTGTTTTAAAAGCAGAGTAATTGAAATTTTAGAAAATTGTCCAATTTTTCAACATTTTGGGTAAATTTGGGATTTGTTCATAAATAAAGGTGAACTATATTGACTCAAATTTATGACTATCATGAAGTACAATGTGTCACGAGAAGACAAATTCAGAATGGCTTGGATAAATAAAAGTGTTCCAAAGCTAGTACCACATAACGTGACGCATGTCACATTTGCAAAATTAGGCCTGGTCAGGAAGGGGGTAAATGGCCCAGTCTGGAAGTGGTTAACAGTTAACTTGCGCTAGAAACTGTGGTTGCTAACTTACCTGTATGTTACTTCCAAAGAAGCTACCATAGCATCAGCTGTAGGCTTAGGTGATGTTGGCCTTGTTCCCAAACCGTGGATCCATCCATTAAATCCAAGTGTCATAATATGCAACATTTATGGGATGTATCCTTTGATGTAATGGCACCTTGTAGCTTTATCCAAAGAGTCGACCATTTTGTCACATGGTCATTTAAAATTTTATGCAAATGATTGCTCATAATGGCTGAGGGTAAACGGCTGTCCACAATTATGTAGTCTGTTTGGTTAGATTTTTTTCCACTGTTATCAGCCTAAAGTTACTATACTGTATTTGCATGGCAAACTGTTCGAATATGGCCAGTTATTTGACAGTTTTCACAAGCTTACTCTGTTGGTTTATATTTTTTAAACCATCTCCCTAATTGGCCAGGTTAATCATGGTTTAATTCATACAAGTGATCTGATGCTCGGGTGATTGTCCTCATTCCAGCCAATAGTAACCTTATGTGTATGAACAGCTTTGGCGCAGTAGGAATATTAACACTGGCCAGATAAGTGAGAGGTTCGAGACCACAGGGGTTCTCACTTTCAATTTTCCCATGGAATCTTCTTCTTGAGTGTAACTATTTGCATAGCTTAGGGCTCTTTCACACTTGCGTTGTTCTTTTCCGGCATAGAGTTCCGTCGTCGGGGCTCTATGCCGGAAGAATCCTGATCAGGATTATCCCCATGCATTCTGAATGGAGAGAAATCCGTTCAGGATGCATCAGGATGTCTTCAGTTCAGGACAGGAACGTTTTTTGGCCGGAGGAAATACCGCAGCATGCTGCGCTTTTTGCTCCGGCCAAAAATCCTGAACACTTGCCGCAAGGCCGGATCCGGAATTAATGCCCCATTGAAAGGCATTAATCCGGCCTTAAGCTAAACGTCGTTTCGGCGCATTACCGGATCCAACGTTTAGCTTTTTCTGAATGGTTACAAGGGCTGCCAGGACGCTAAAGTCCTGGCAGCCATGGTAAAGTGTAGTGGGGAGCAGTATACTTACAGTCCGTGCGGCTCCCGGGGCGCTTCAGAGTGACGTCAGGGCGCCCCATGCGCATGGATGACATGATCGCATGGATCACGTCATCCATGCGCATGGGGCGCTCTGAGGTCACTCTGGAGCGCCCCGGGAGCCGCACGGACGGTAAGTATACTGCTCCCCCGCTCCCCACTACTACTATGGCAACCAGGACTTTAATAGCGTCCTGGCTGCCATAGTAACACTGAACGCATTTTGAAGACTGACCCGTCTTTAAATGCTTTCAGTTCACTTGCGTTATTCCGGATCCGGCGTGTAATTCCGGCAAATGGAGTACACGACGGATCCGGACAACGCAAGCGTGAAAGAGGCCTTACTTCTTCTTCACTGGAGTTACATGACAGTGTACCAGTTAATAAGAACTGGTCCTCTCTGAAATTACCCAAACATTGATGGACCAGGACATTGTCTAATTTGTACAATTTTTTCAATTTGGACTGTTGTAAAGGTATCATGCTGCGCAAAATATTTCACTGTATTTCTATAATTTAATTTTCAAATGCATTACTTCTTCAATATGATATACGGAAACTCTCCTGATTACTTGTATGTGAAATTGATTTGGAATGTCCATATTCAGCTATGACTCTACAAAAAAGTTAATATTTAAAGGTCGCTGCGCTTTTACTGTGCACTCTTCATTAATTTCTATGGGAATTCCAGAAATAGCAGCACTGTCCTTCATTCTGGGGGCCCTCTTCATGAGATAGATGCGAGTTTCACACCTACTGTATCTGACATTGGTGGCATAAGAGAAGGATAAGAGAAGCCCAGCGGTTCTCATACGAGATGTAGGCCTGTGAGCCATTATTTGTATATGAAAAATATAATGAAAGGACTGAAAGCACTTTAGGTATTGATACACTCAACTATATACTGTCAAAAGTATCGTCCTGCTATTTACATTGCAAATGTTGAATTGGAGCGGAGTGTGGCTCCAAAGGTAGATTGTGATTGTTACTCCACGTGGGAGCTACATATACTAGAATATCCTGGTGATATGCTACAAATGTGTGAGATGGGCCAACCCCTTTAATAAGCCCAAATGCTCTCATACAACTAGATTCTCTAAAAGGAGAGCCATATTCATTATCAGCAACCTTCTATAGTTCTGATTGCCCAAGAGGGATCAAGCTCCTCCACTGGTATGACACACACATCTGTAGTACAGTGCATAGTTTAACACATTTTTAATTTATTCTGCCCATCTTCACCATCAGTTGTTTAGATAAATTTGGTCATTTGAGGTTTCCAATATCTCGATTTGGTCTAGGAAGTAACAAGACTAGCAAAATACATCTACTCAACATCTACCGAAGCTTTTGTAACCTCTCTATTGATCCATGCCATTGAAAAATGGTGATAATCTACAGATTTTTTTTTATCTATACCTCTCCATCATAGCTCCATCCTAATAGTACTTGACTCTATGGGGAACACTTGACCTTTTCCGAACATTTTATGTGCCTCGATACAAATAGACTTCTCGGCTACCCTAAGAAACAAGTCTTTGTTTTTCCTATATGCGATGGTTGTGCTTTTGGCTTCTGGGTGATGTTTTATAGAAGCATTTAATTATGATTTAGTAACCTCTGCTTCTGTTGCCCGCAAACATAACTCAACTCTAATCCTTTGAATCCCATCACAAATTATACTATAAACTGTCCTCTTACAATGAAGTATATAGCTCTTTGTCACCAGCATAACCTCAGTAGGAATATGCACAGCACTTGAGCAGATCAGATCCTTACAGATACTGCTCTACAGTTCAGCACTGAATACACCATGGGCTCTCTATGCAAATAATGCTTAAAGTAATATATTCAGTGCATCGTCCTGTCCGTTCCAACAAACTTCCCTGCAGGTTTTTTTTTTTTGCAAAGCTCTGCAGTCCATTCCACTGCAAAGCCTCCCCCTCCCTAATCCTCGTTCTGTGTAATGTGGAAAATAACATTGGCAAAGAGGCTCAGAGATGTGAGCAGAATATTTTTTTGCCATAAACGCACCTGCAGTTTGTCCGCAGAAAGCCTCAGGGAAGGGAGGGGGTAGCTTTGGCTTTATTTATTTACATTGTGCAGAT
The DNA here is from genome assembly GCF_014858855.1 of Bufo gargarizans. Lineage (NCBI taxonomy): Eukaryota > Metazoa > Chordata > Amphibia > Anura > Bufonidae > Bufo > Bufo gargarizans. Next base: position 371,628 of record NW_025334188.1, on the reverse strand, counting down.
GCTAAGACGTAGCCAGAAAAATGTAAGACACCGGAGAGGCAGAAAACACCAAATGAGAAAAAAAGAAAAAAAAAAGAAGTATCGGTGTCAAACTATAGAGAAAGGCGTAGTGAAAAAATGAAGTGCAAGACCGCAGCAGACAAACAAAAACTGACATTACAAAGGCCATGAATCTGTACAAGCACAATAGCAGACGAATAGCTAAAAAGATGAAATATATTGGAGACGTAAAAAACCTGGAAAGTAAGAATAGAGGGAGAGAAAGGAAGCAGGTTGATGAGTCTATTGAGTGGAGGAGATAAGGGTTTTGTAAAGGGAGCACGCACAATGGGTGAAAGGCAATACTGACAGAACGCAGCGAGAAAAGGAGCAAAGAATGAACACATGGCAGGACAAGTAAGACAGTGACTAATGGACAAAGGTGCGCGCCGCTCCTTGGAGCCGACTGCGAAGAGTTAATGGAGCAAAGTATCATATCATTAAGGGTTAATAGAATGAATGGTCTGCAGTATTAGAGAATACATTATAAAATGTTATTCTGTATAATGGACTTAGAATAGCCACAGGCTAGAAATGCATAAAGTATAATAAAAATAAAAAAAAGGAGTGTAGTATGTGTCTCCCGCTTACATTCTCCAAACTGGAGATATGAGAGATAAGCAACGATCATGATGAGCGGACATTTCAGTTAGCCCACCTGAAATGAAAGTGAACCATAAATTGCTGTTGCATACAATATGCTGCCACCATGTATCATAAACATGCAATGCTCCGGGGTTGTATAATTGTATATATATATAAAAAATAAAGTGGTTTTCTGCCCTAATTACTATTTTGGCTTGATGGGGAGAAAGGCTTACTTGGCCGTTGCCTTTGCATTAATCTGCTGTTAAAACAATTCCATTCTAGATCAGTTTGACAGTCTTGTTGTTAGGGGGCTAGAGAGACACTGTTTTCAATGAGATCGTCAGACGGTCCATCTTCAGCAACCAGTCTATTTCAGTTTTCGCAGGTAATAAGCTCAATGTAGATATAGTTGCAGAAGTGAGGACATAAAATGGGTTTGGAAGAACCTACGTGCTATTATGGCTACTTTCACACTAGCGTTCGATCGGATCCGTTCTGAACGGATCCGATCATATTAATGCAGACGGAGGCTCCGTTCAGTACGGATCCGTCTGCATTAATAACTTAGAAAAAATTCTAAGTGTGAAAGCAGCCTGAGCGGATCCGTTCAGACTTTCATTTTAAAGTCAATGGGGGACGGATCCGCTTGAAGATTGAGCTCAAACGGAGCTCACGAGCGGACCGACGAACGCTAGTGTGAAAGGAGCCTATTCCAGGTTGGTTAACATAAATATAGCCTCCAATAACCTAAAGGTGTGGTCTCACTTCTTGCAGATGGCATTTGTCATGTAGAGAAAGTTATTACAAGCCACTTACTAATGTATTGTTATTATCCATATGGCTCCCTTGGCTGGCTGGATTCATTTTTCCACCACATTATACACTGCTCGTTTCTATGGTTACCTCTGGTGGCTGAGACCATGGGAGCACACAGAGGATTGTGCTTTTTTCTATAGTGTGCAAGCATGGCCACCAATGCTGGATTGCAGGGTGGTCTTAACCATGGAAATGAGCGATGAATAATGTGATGCAAAAATGAATGCAGTCAGCAAAGGAAGCAATATGGACAATCACAATACATTAGAAAGTGTCTTGTATTAACTTCCTCTACATAATAAATGCTATTTGCTGAAGTGGGACAACCCCTTTAACCTTCTCCCGACCGCCTAACGCAGGGATGCGTCCTGCGGGCGGCCGGGTTATTCCTCATTGACACGCTGGCGCCTCATCCCGCGAGAGCCGGAATTTCGCGTGAATGCGTGTTCACAGCGACACGCGGCTGACAAGTTAATCTACAGCCTGCCAGCAGCGATCATTCTTTTTAACCCTAAAAAAGTATATTAGACGCTGTTTTGTTAACAGCATCTAATATACCTGCTACCTGCTCCTCTGGTGGTCCCTTTTGCTTGGATCGACCACCAGAGGACACAGGCAGCTCTGTAAGTAGCACCAATCACCACACTACACTACACCCCCCCTGTCACTTATTAACCCCTTATTAACCCCTGATCACCCCATATAGACTCCCTGATCACCCCCCTGTCATTGATCACCCCCCTGTAAGGCTCAATTCAGACGTCTGTATGTGTTTTGCGGATCCGCAAAACACGGACACCGGCAATGTGCTTTCCGCATTTTGCGGATCCGCACATTGCCAGAACTATATAGAAAATGCCTTTTCTTGTCCGCAATTGCGGACAAGAATAGGACATGTTCTATAGGCTCTACAAAAAACGCAGTGTTCGCCCGATCAGGCCTGATCTTGTACGCACACTTGCATTCAGTCCGCCCCACCGCAGTGACAGAATTTATTTTTTTCTGATCACTGCAAAAACACAGTAAAATCGCTGCGGCGCTATAAAGATCACTTTTTAGGGGCATGGCGAGTTCATAGAAGATTTTTTTTTTTGGCACGACTTAGCGGAAATTGATTTATTTTAATTTTATTTTTATTATTTTTCTTGCAAAGTCTCATATTCCACTAACTTGTGACAAAACATTAAATCTTACATGAACTCACCATACCCCTCACAGAATCCAAATGCGTAAAAATGCCCTGTGAAATCCTTAAGGTACTCATTGGAATTTGGGCCCCTTTGCGCATCTTGGCTGCAAAAAAGTGTCACACATGTGGTATCGCCGTACTCAGGAGAAGTAGGGAAATGTGTTTTGGGGTGTATTTTTACATATACCGATGCTGGGTGAGAGAAATATCTCAGTAAATTGACAACTTTGTATAAAAAAATGTAAAAAGTTGTCATTTACAGAGATATTTCTCACACCCAGCATGGGCATATGTAAAAATACACCCCAAAACACATTGCACTACTTCTCCTGAGTATGGCGATACCACATGTGTGACAGTTTTTTTGCAGCCTAGGTGCACAAAGGGGCCCAAATTCCAATGAGTACCTTTTAGGAGGGCATTTTTTGACATTTGGATTCCAGACTTCTTCTCACGCTTTAGGGCCCCTAAAATGTCAGGGCAGTATAAATACCCAACATGTGACCCCATTTTGGAAAGAAGACACCCCAAGGTATTCTATGAGGGGCATGGCAAGTTCATGTAAAATTTTATTTTTTGTCACAAGTTTGTGGAATATGAGACTTTGTAAGAAAAAAATAATAATAATTTTTCGCTAACTTGTGCCAAAAATAAAAAACTTCTATGAACTCGCCATGCCCCTCACAGAATACCTTGGGGTGTCTTTCCAAAATTGGGTCAAATGTGGGGTATTTATACTGCCCTGGCATTTTAGGGGCCCTAAAGCGTGAGAAGTAGTTTGGAATCAAAATGCCTAAAAATGCCCTCCTAAAAGGTACTCATAGGAATTTGGGCCCCTTTGCGCACCTAGGCTGCAAAAAAGTGTCACACATGTGGTATCGCCGTACTCAGGAGAAGTAGGGCAATGTGGTTTGGGGTGTATTTTTACATATACCCATGCTGGATGAGAGAAATATCTCTGTAAAATGACAACTTTGTATAAAAAAATGGGAAAGTTGTCTTTTACAGAGATATTTATCTCACCCAGCATGGGTATATGTAAAAATACACCCCAAAACACATTGCCCTACTTCTTCTGAGTACGGCAATACCACATGTGTGACACTTTTTTGCAGCCTAGGTGCGCAAAGGGGCCCAAATTCCAATGAGTACTTTTAGTATTTTGCAGGGCATTTTTTATGCATTTGGATTCTACTTCTACAACTTCATCTCATGCTTTAGGTTCCCTAAAATGCCGGGGCAGTATAAATACCCCATTTTGGAAAGAAGACACCCCAAGGTATTTCGTGAGGGGCTTGGCGAGTTCATGTAAAATTTTATTTTTTGTCACATGTTAGTGGAATATGAGACTTTGTAAGAAAAAATAAAATAAAAAATTCAATTTCCACTAACTTGTGACAAAAAATAAAAACTTCCATGAACTCACTATGCCCATCAGCGAATACCTTAGGGTGTCTACTTTCCGAAATGGGGTCATTTGTGGGGTGTTTCTACTGTCTGGGCATTATATAACCTCAGGAAACATAACAAGTCAAAGTGCAAAAATACATTTTTTTGCACCATAGTTTGCAAGCGCTATAAGTTTTACCCAAACCAATAAATATACACTTATTGCATTTTTTTTTAATCAAAGACATGTAGAACAATACATTTAGATAAAAATGTATATAGAAATTGAGTTTTATTAGAAAAATTTTACAACAGAAAGTAATTAATGCCATTTTTTAAAAAAAAATTCGGTCAATTTTGATTAATATAAAAAAAATTAAAAATGTCAGCAGCAATGAAATACCACCATATGAAAGCTCTATTAGTGAGAAGAAAAGGAGGTAAAATTCATTTGGGTGGTAAGTTGCATGACCGAGCAATAAACGGTGAAAGTAGTGTAGTGCAGAATTGTAAAAAGTGGTCTGGTCATTAAGGGGGTTAAGCTAGGGGAGCTGAGGTGGTTAACATTAACTTACTTTAAACAATGTGAGCACCTATTTCTAAAAGTATACATCTGAGATCAACAGGTCAGATAACGTTAAAGGGAACCTATCACCTTTACTATGCTGCCCACACTGATGGTAGGATAGTATAGTGACAGACCCTCAGCGGGTCTGTCACTATATGGGCAAGTATTCAGTACTATTACAGTACTGACAGTACAAGCTTCACAGTACACACCAGTCCGATGAGAGTCCGATAAGACTTGTGGCCTCGCCGTCCCCTGCCTTCTGACCATGAAATCAGCGGATCTGTCACTATACTACTCAGCAAGGGCCGCATAGTAGGGGTGGCAGGTTCCCTTTAAAAAGAAGTGTTAAGGACTATCAACTAGCAAACCTAAATGTAAACAGATTTCATTAGTATTTAAGGTCTGTTTGTCTCCTGCAAGATGTTCTCCTAGTAGACGATTATGAAAAAAATGGGTAATTGGCACAGCAGTCTGTGTAGTCTGGACCGCCCCCTTAAAACTGATAGAAGCTAGTAAGATGGTGGTGCAGACTGCACAGAGAGAATGCTAGGCAAAACCCAACTGATCTTCACTTTGACCATGATATGTGGATACGGAAGACAACAAGCTCCTTCTGCATCCACTTTTCATACAGAGCTTAGTTAGTTAGATGGTCTAATATTAAAGGGGTTCTGCACTTTCAATTAACTGATGATCTATCCTCTGGATAGATCATCAGCTTCTAATCGGCGGGGGTCCGACACCCGGGACCCCCGCCGATCAGCTGTTTGAGAAGGCAGCCGCGCTCCAGCAGCGCCGCGGCCTTCTCACTGTTTACCGCCGGGCCGCCCGCCCACTGACGTCACGACTTGTATCAACTACAGTGGGCGCGGCTAAGCTCTGTTCACTTGAATGGAGCTTAGCCGCGCCCACTGTAGTTGATACAAGTCGTGACGTCAGTGGGCGGGCGGCCTGGCAGTAAACAGTGAGAAGGCCGCGGTGCTGCTGGAGCGCCGCTGCCTTTTCAAACAGCTGATCGGCGGGGGTCCCGGGTGTCGGACCCTCGCCGATTAGAAGCTGATGATCTAACCAGAGGATAGATCATCAGTTAATTGAAAGTGCAGAACCCCTTTAACTGTTTACTCTGTGACTGACAGCTTTATACTGAGTGTCATCAGGGGAAAAAAGGGGAAAAAAAGAATCTGACTTGAGGGAGATAAGTAATCAGACTGGGATATAAGTAGTATCAGATTTCTTTGGCAGACACTTTTCATCAGTCCCTAAAAAAATACACCTCTAAGGCTACTTTCCCACTAGCGTTAATATTTTCCGGTATTGAAATCCGTAATAGGGTCTCAATACTGGGAAAAAAATGCTTCAGTTTTGTCCCCATTCATTGTCATGGAGGACAAAACGTAACGCTCCAAAATGCATTCCGTTCTGTTCTCATACCAGAGAGCAAATGCTGTGGTTTACTTTCCGTCCTGCGATGACCCACAATGAAAGTCAATGGGGACGGATCCGTTTTCACTGACACAATAGAAAACGGATCCGTCCCCCATTGACTTTCAATGGAGTTCATGACAGATCCGTCTTGGCAATGTTAAAGATAATACAACCAGATCCATTCATAACGGATGCAGATGGTTGTATTGTCAGTAACGGAAGCGTTTTTGCAGAACCCTGCCGGATCCAGCAAAAACGCTAGTGTGAAAGTAGCCTTAGGGGGTCAGTCGTTACAGAATTTATCTTTTTGTCCCTCTAGTGTTTGACTTTTCATTGTAAGATGACGAAAGAAAAGAGGCGGACACATGTAACTTTTACTGTTCACACTGGAGCAATTACTTGAGATAACAAGCTTAATTGTTAATGTCTTAAATGGGGCAACAAACATATAGTTACAGTATCTCAATAAGGGGCGACAGGTGTAACAATAATGGTGTCTCTTTAGGTAACATCTTACACTCTCCCTTGCTTGAAATGAACTCAAAAGCTGCTATCAGAATGTGACGGGCTAGGTGGCTATCTGTGCCTCTTCCTTTGTGGTGGCCATATCTAGGCCTTGAAGTGGTTCACCTTTATCTCTAGTACCACTCATCTCTACTGCTAGCTAGCTATACACAGGAACCTGCAGTGCCTTCAGCTTATACCGGCACTCTCTGTCTCTGTCTCTCTCCCTGTCTGTTTCCCACATCTAACCACAAGGCACTGCCTTTGCTTCTATTTATCCCTTTTGTGGACATGTTATGTTACGTGGAAATATTAGTGGCAGCACCCTCCTGCTGACCTCTAACTCAGCTCAGCCTCTGTCTTGGATGGTGTGTCTTAGGCTACTTTAACACTAGCATTTTAGTTTTCTAGTATTAAGATCCGCCATAGGGGCTCAATACCGGAAAAAAAAAAACACTTCAGTTTTGTCCCCATTCATTGTCAATGGGGACAAAACTGAACTGATCAGAACGGAATGCTCCAAAATGCATTCAATTCCGTTTAGTTGCAAACCGCAACATGCTGTAGTTTGCCGTCCTGGGATGCGGAGCAAGACGGGTCCGGCATGACCTACAATGCAAGTCAATGGGGACGGATCCGTTTTCTCTGACACAATCTGATACAATATAAAATGGATCCATCCCCCATTGACTTTCAATGGAATTCATGATAGGTCTGTCTTGACAACATTAAAGATAATACAACCGGACCCATTCATAACGGATGCAGACGGTTGTATTATCAGTAACGGAAGCGTTTTTGCTGAATCCTGCCGGATCCAGTAAAAACACTAGTGTTAAAGTAGCCTTACCTGATGAAAGGTTCAATATGATCCTGAAACACGTTGATTTCCAACAATAAAGTAATCTTTTAAACTCTACATCTGATCTTTTCTCCTCGGAGTGCCGCCATCAGTGCCTGCATTTTCTCCTTCATACAGCTGTCTTCTGTGTATTCCGGAGGTATTTCTTCTTATATAGGCTTTTCAGCAGGGTTGCCAACCATCTTCAGATTCACTGATAGTCCGTAAAAACAAGGTGTTTTCTTCTGCCGTCAGTAGCTTCTGGCAGAAAAAAAACACTGTCTGTGAATCAACTTCAGTATTCACAGCGCGAATACTGTGGATCCATGCCAGTGTTGCCGCCAGTGTTGTGCCTCCAACGATGTAAGCCACAGGCCTCTTGTAGCCAGCCTGAGTCTTACTCTGTCCCATGTCATCACGTGTGCATGTTCACGATGACTTCATTGCATGGCGCCTCACCTGTGCTGGGACAGAGTCAACTCTGCAGGCAGGCTGGAAGAGGTGTGCGGCCTACATCATGGACAGCAGCATGGAGTAGAAATTAGGTGATTATGTCATTTTTGTTTTATTTTTACCTCTGAGCTACAGACCATGAGAGCACATTAGAGGGCTAAACTACTGGAGGCACTATAGGGGACTATCTGAACTACTGGGGGATCTATATGGGGCATTTAAGCTACTGGGGGCACTATATGGGAGCATTATAATTACCGGGGTCTTATTACTTCTGGGAGCACTACTGGAGGAACTATGAGAAAAATTATTTATATTATGGGAAATTATTACTGTTATCAAGAGTACTATTTGGGAGCGTTATAATTATTTGGCACAATATGGAGAGCACTACTGCTAAATTGGTACTTTCAAGCACATTAAGTGAGCATTTAATTTTATTTTCACCTCTGAGTTACAGACCATGGGGGCACATTAGAGGGTTAAATTCCTGGGGGCACTATAGAGGGCCATCTGAACTACCGGGGGTACTATGAGCAGCTATCTAAACTATTGGGGGCACCATCAGAAGCTATCTAAACTACTGAGGGCACTGTGAGGGCATTTAAGCTACTGGATGTACTATAAAGGTGTCATGGTCTTACCTTCTTGCTGTTCTCCTTCGTTTGACATGTGCTGGCGGCCATCTTGGTTTCTGGGTTTCTTGTAGCCTCCCACCCTGCGGCTTCTCCTTCCCACTGGGAGGAGCTGGATGCCTAGCTCATATATATAGGAGGTCTGTGGCTTCAGTTCCTTGCTTGGTCCTCCTGTGTTCACATGCTTCTAAGACTGCTGCTGCTTCTGGTTCCTGATCCTGGCTTCGTCTGACTACCCTGCTGGTTCCTGATCCAGGCTTCGTCTGACTACCCTGCTGGTTCCTGATCCAGGCTTCGTCTGACTACCCTGCTGGTTCCTGATCCAGGCTTCGTCTGACTACCCTTCTGGTTCCTGACCTCTGGCTTCGCAAGACCCTGCTTCGGTTTAGCCATCCGTTTGGACTTTTGCCTTACAGCTTGATTTTCAATAAAGCCTTCTTATTTCCACTTATCTCTTGTTGTACGTCTGGTTCATGGTTCCATGACATTAGGACCAAGCCATGAATTCTGACGGTACAGGGCCATCCTCGCTACCTACGCTGGTTGCCAGACTTGATCAGCAGGATCACCTATTGGGTCGGTTCGCTGTGGCGTTGCAAACCCTGCTTGAACGCACGGCTCATTTAGCTTCCGTTGCCGATGGGTCGGTTGTCGCTCCTGGGCCCGCTCCTACTGCCGCTCCGGTTGTTGCGCCAGAGTCTACCCCGACACCTGTTGCTGCGCCTGCGGTGTTTCGGGGTATGACCGGTTCTGCCCCCCTTCCACAGCGCTTTGGGGGAGAGCCAACTCAGTGCCGAGGTTTCCTTAACCAGGTGGGCATTTATTTCGAGTTGCTGCCACATGCCTTTCCCACTGAGAGATCAAAGGTGGGCTTCTTGATCTCGCTGCTCTCGGACAAGGCCTTGGCCTGGGCCAGCCCTTTATGGGAGAACAACAATCCGGTGGTTGCCGAGTTTTCCGGTTTTGTTGCTTCTCTTCGGAAGGTATTCGATGTGCCGGCTCGTGCTGCCTCTGCTGCGAAGCTCCTTATGTCCATCAGACAGGGTTCACGATCCGTAGCTGAATACGCCATTGAGTTTCGTACCCTGGCAGCAGAGGTGGGCTGGAATAACGAGGCTCTGGTCGCTGCTTTCTCTCATGGTCTCTCGGATGCCTTGAAGGATGAGGTTGCAGCTAAGGACCTACCAGTGGAGCTCGAGTCTCTTATTTCTTTCCTGATTTTGATTGACACCAGACTCAGGGAGAGACCTTCCTTTAAGGAGAGCCTGCGGAGGTCTTCTAACAGATTGGTGCCTACGTTTGCTGTCCCACCCGTGCCTCCCTCTCCTCCCACGCCTCCTGGGGATGACTTGTCTGGGGGTGAACCCATGCAGCTGGGGTTTGCTCGCCTGTCCGAGGGGGAGAGGGTACTCCGGAGACGCGAGGGCCGATGCATGTACTGTGGTCTCGGTGGGCATTTTCGGTTGGCATGCCCGAACCGTCCGGGAGACGCTCGCACCTGAGATCCTGTCGGGGGCAGATCTTGGGTGGAGTCTCGTCGTCCCCGGTTTCCCGTGTTGACAAACCACTGATCACTGTTGTCCTCTCCTGGGTCGGGGGCTCGGTGACGACCCAGGCGTTGGTGGACTCTGGTGCTGGTGGTTTGTTCATTGATAGTGTGTTCGCTGCCGCCAATTCCATTCCTCTGCAGCCTCGAGGTTCCCCACTGGCTCTTGAGGCGATAGACGGCAGACCCCTTCTGCCGCCACACGTGACTCAGGAGACCCTTCCAGTGGGGATGGCCATTGGTGCCGTTCACAGAGAGTCGGTCTGTCTCCAGGTTATTTCGTCTCCACACTACTCGGTGGTCTTGGGGTACCCCTGGCTCCAGAAGCATAATCCGACTTTCGATTGGAGATCGGCCGAGATCCTCTCGTGGTCACCGCAGTGTGGGGCTAGTTGCATCCATGGGCCTGTCAAGTTGCTGTGTACTTCCTCGGACTCTCTGCTGCCTCCTGAATACGAGGAGTACCGGTATGTATTCGATAAGGTGCGTGCGGTTGCCCTACCTCCGCACCGCCCATACGATTGTGCCATAGAGTTACAATCTGGTGCCGTTCCTCCTCGTGGCAAAGTCTATCCACTGTCGGTAGCGGAGAATGAGGCCATGGAGGAGTACGTGAGGGAGGCGCTTTCACGCGGACACATTCGCAAATCCTCGTCCCCGGCAGGGGCTGGATTTTTCTTTGTGAAAAAGAAGGGCGGTGAGTTGAGGCCTTGCATCGATTACAGGGGTCTCAATCGCATCACGATCAAGAACGCTTACCCGATACCCTTGATTTCCGAGCTGTTCGATCGCCTCAAAGGGGCCACGGTCTTTACCAAACTCGACCTGAGGGCGGCATATAACCTGGTAAGGATCAAGGCGGGCGATGAGTGGAAGACCGCGTTTAACACCAGGACCGGTCATTATGAATCCTTGGTTATGCCCTTTGGGTTGTGCAATGCGCCCGCAGTCTTCCAGGAATTCATCAACGATGTTTTCCGTGACCTGTTGCAGCAGTGTGTGGTGGTCTATTTGGATGACATCTTGGTATATTCTGAATCCATGGAGGCCCACATTCTGGATGTCAGACGAGTGTTGCAACGGTTACGAGAGAACAAGCTGTTCGGTAAGCTTGAGAAATGCGAATTTCACCGATCCCAGGTAACCTTCTTAGGTTACATCATTTCCGCTGAGGGGTTCTCCATGGATCCTGAGAAGGTTTCGGCTGTCTTACAGTGGCCCCAGCCCAGTGGTCTTCGTGCCCTGCAGCGCTTTTTGGGCTTCGCCAATTATTATCGGAAGTTCATCAGGGACTTTTCCATGCTAGCCAAGCCTCTCACGGATCTGACCAGGAAGGGCAGTAATCCCCAGGTCTGGCCGCTCGAGGCCATCCGAGCTTTTGAGGCTCTAAAGTCCGCCTTTGTGTCGGCTCCGATTCTGTCGCATCCCAACCCTGGGTTGCCTTTTGTCCTCGAGGTGGACGCGTCTGAGACGGGAGTAGGCGCCCTTCTGTCTCAGCGTAGAACACCAGAGGGTCCTCTGCTTCCTTGTGGGTTTTACTCCCGGAAACTGTCTTCCGCGGAGTGCAACTATCAGATTGGTGACAGGGAGTTATTGGCCATCGTGCAGGCCCTTAAAGAATGGAGGCACTTGCTCGAGGGCTCGGTGGTTCCGGTTCTCATCCTGACGGACCACAAGAATCTGACCTACCTCTCTGAGGCCAAGAGATTGACACCACGTCAGGCCAGATGGGCTCTGTTCTTGTCACGTTTTAATTACGTGGTCTCCTACCTACCCGGTTCCAAGAACATCAGAGCGGATGCCTTATCACGGCAGTACTCCGAGCTGTCCGGGGAGGAGTCGATTCCGACTTCGGTCATACCTTCGAATCAGATCCTGGCCGCTATTCGCACCAGCCTGACCTCTCCCCTGGGTGAGCAGATTTTGGCGGCTCAATCTGGTGCTCCCTCTGGGAGACCCAACGGCAGATGTTTTGTGCCTGAGGAGTTGCGCACTCGGTTGTTGCGAACCTACCATAACTCCAAGGCTGCGGGGCATCCTGGAAAGAATCAGCTGTCCTGGGCTGTTTCACGTCTGTTCTGGTGGCCTTCTCTACGTTCCGACATCGCCGCATATGTAGCGGCATGCTCCGTTTGTGCCCAGAGTAAGTCCCCTCGGCACCTTCCGTTGGGCCTTTTGCAACCCATAGCCACCGGGGAGCGTCCATGGTCACACCTGGGGATGGATTTCATTGTGGACCTCCCTGCATCCCGAGGCCATACGGTCATTCTCATGATTGTGGATCGGTTTTCCAAAATGTGCCACTGTGTTCCTCTCAAGAAGTTACCCTCTGCACAAGAGTTGGCCTCGATTTTTGCCAGGGAGGTCTTCCGGTTGCACGGTTTGCCCAAGGAGATTGTGTCGGATCGGGGGAGTCAGTTTGTGTCCAGGTTCTGGCGCGCCTTTTGTTCCCAGTTGGGGATTCATCTCTCTTTCTCCTCGGCCTACCACCCTCAGTCCAATGGGGCCGCAGAACGATCCAATCAGGCCTTGGAGCAATTCCTTCGTTGCTATGTCTCCGATCACCAAGACAATTGGGTTGACCTCCTGCCTTGGGCTGAGTTTGCCAGGAACACGGCGGTGAACTCTTCCTCTGGGACGTCTCCCTTCATGGCCAATTATGGGTTCCAACCTGCCGTGTTACCGGAGGTATTCTCTCCCCAGGATATTCCGGCTGTGGAGGATCACCTTTCCGTCCTACGTGCTTCTTGGGTACAGATCCAGAGGTCCCTTGAGGTCTCTGCGCAGCGCCAGAGACTCCAGGCTGATCGCAGACGAGCGCCGGCTCCTTCCTACCAGGTCGGAGACCGCGTATGGTTGTCCACCCGCAACCTCAACCTTCGAGTGCCCACTCCCAAGCTGGCGCCTCGCTTTGTTGGTCCCTTCCGAGTGCTTCGCAGGGTAAACCCGGTAGCCTATGCCCTAGCGCTTCCTCCTGGCATGCGGATCTCCAACGTGTTTCATGTCTCCCTGTTGAAGCCACTGGTGTGTAATCGTTTCACTTCCTCGGTTCCTCGGCCTCGTCCGGTCCAAGTGGGCAATCGTGAGGAGTATGAGGTGAGCAATATCCTGGACTCACGCCTGTTCCGTGGTCGGGTGCAGTTTTTGGTCCATTGGCGTGGTTATGGTCCAGAGGAGCGTTCCTGGGTTCCCTCCGCAGATGTCCATGCTCCTGCCTTGCTCCGAGCCTTCCACGCACGCTTCCCTCAGAAACCGTTCTTTACTCCGCGGAGGAGGGGCCCTTGAGGGGGAGGTACTGTCATGGTCTTACCTTCTTGCTGTTCTCCTTCGTTTGACATGTGCTGGCGGCCATCTTGGTTTCTGGGTTTCTTGTAGCCTCCCACCCTGCGGCTTCTCCTTCCCACTGGGAGGAGCTGGATGCCTAGCTCATATATATAGGAGGTCTGTGGCTTCAGTTCCTTGCTTGGTTCTCCTGTGTTCACATGCTTCTAAGACTGCTGCTGCTTCTGGTTCCTGATCCTGGCTTCGTCTGACTACCCTGCTGGTTCCTGATCCAGGCTTTGTCTGACTACCCTGCTGGTTCCTGATCCAGGCTTCGTCTGACTACCCTGCTGGTTCCTGATCCAGGCTTCGTCTGACTACCCTTCTGGTTCCTGACCTCTGGCTTCGCAAGACCCTGCTTCGGTTTAGCCATCTGTTTGGACTTTTGCCTTACAGCTTGATTTTCAATAAAGCCTTCTTATTTCCACTTATCTCTTGTTGTACGTCTGGTTCATGGTTCCATGACAAAAGGGTATTATAATTACTGGGGGCACGATAACGGGTATCGTAATTACCTAGGGCACTATACACAGTATTATAATTACTGGGAGCACTATAGAGGGGCCTTATTACTTCTGAGAGCACTACTAGTGAATCTATGACAATTTTTTTTTATATTATAGGGAATTATTACTATTATCCGGGGTTATAATTATTTGGCACAATATGGAGGGCACTACTGCTAACCGGGGTACTTTAGGGAGCATTTTTATTACTGGGGAACTAATACAAATGAGGGCCCTCTGGGAGAGAATTCATAGTATTAGTGGGACTTTGGGGAGCACTGTTACTATGGGGGCATCCCTATACAGTGATACCTCGGTTAACGAACGCTTCTGTTCACGAACAACTCGGTTCACGAACAGAAAAGTTCATAAAAATATGCTCCGGTTCACGAACTCCGCCTTGGTTCACGAACAGGAGCCGTGGCCATTTTAATGCTATTTCCAGGCGGTCACATGGTTGTGACTTCCTGTAGGAAGACCGTGGAGAGAAGAAGAGACACAGAAAGAAGTACTGTGAGTACTCTGCAAACATTTTAAGTGATTTTTTGATTTTTGGTGTGCTTTTTAGCACATACAGTACTGTACTGTACTACAGTACTGTACTTACTGTATTGTACAGTTCACTGGACACCCAATAGGGCTCCCAAGAAGCATAGTGGAAAGAAGAAAGTGCGGAGCAGCAATGAAGGTGACAAGAACAGCAATGTAGGTGACAATGTGCAAAGTGGAAATGCAAGTAACAATGTGTATTGTAATTTGTTTCATATTTTTGTGCTTCAAAAACCCCCCAAAAAAGGTCAGCACGGATTAACCGGATTTACATTGAACCCTATGGGAAAATGTGCCTCGGTTCGCGACCAATTCGGTTCGCGACCAGAGTCAGTTCACAAATTAAGTTCGTGAACCGAGGTATCACTGTATAGCACAATTATTTCTAAAGTACAGTATTTGGTGACATTGGGGGTAGCAACAGGATAACACTGTTGGGATACCAGGAATAGGAGGATGATAAAAAAGTGAGGAATCTAATATGTATGTGTGGCAATCTCTGCAGAGAGAAGATGTGGCTGAAAGAACTTGTCATGGTTGTCTGGACCGTGTGCAGAAGATGAGGAAAGATATCGCTAGATTTAGGAGATGTGTGGTGCCGTATCATCTTGTCTAAGTCAGTGTTAGACCATTTAAATAGGCCTTGAGACATGACTCGGATATTAAATAAGCCAGCACCTCATCTGCAGACAGCTGTTTCAGGGTGATTGCCCCTCATCAGTGCAGAGCAGAGAGTACTGGCTTAACTCGCTAAGAGGCCTAAATCAGGATTTGGGAGGTACTGTGTCTCCTTGGGTAGAGAGCGCCTTAATCGTCGTGAGGAGTCTTATAGGCCATCCATGTTCCTCTGGAATTCTTGTAAGAACAGGATGCAAATGAGCTCTTAACAAGCTCTGGCTCTTATGCCACCAGATGTAAGGCAGCTATCGTATAATCACCCCAAAACAGATGAGGTGCTGGCTCATTTAATCTCCAAGTCATGTCTCAAGGTCTATATCAAATGGTCGAACATTGACTTATAGGATAGCTACCTTACACCTTGTGGCATTAAAGGCAGAGCTTGTTAAGAGCTCATGTGAATCCCTTTCTTCCCAGAATTCCAGAGGTGCATGTATGACCAATAAGTCTCTTCATGCCAGATAAGCCGCTCTCTCCCCAAGAAGAGATAGTACCCCCCAAGTATTGGTGAATGTAATGTTCATCCAAGCTTGTCATGCCTATTTCTTCAGAGCCATTCTTTGCAGCTCTGGTCTGTTAACAAACTGCAGCGGGGACTTTCTGGTATATGGTATGTTACTACTGCAGCCAATCACCTGTTAGTAGTCTAATGCTGAGGACAGTGGTTGGCTGCAATGGTCACATGCCATGTACCTGCACATCAGTGTGCAGATCACCACCACTGTGACAGATGTGCATTTACATGGCTGCAGCAATGATGTCTGAAAGTCCAGCCCATCACATGCATCATCACTGCAGCCATATAAACAAACCACTCAGACTAGAGCGGTGGGGATGCAACAGCTGGGAATTGTGGATTTTTTTTTTTACCATATGCTGCTGCCATATTCAAATTTTAACTACTGGACAACTTCTTTTATTCTGGGGTGTTACATAGAAACATAGAATATGTCGGCAGATAAGAACCATTTGGCCCATCTAGTCTGCCCAATATACTGAATTCTATGAATAGTCCTTGGCCCTATCTTATATGAAGGATGGCCTTATGCCTATCCCATACATGCTTAATTTCCTTCACTGTATTTGCAGCTACCACTTCTGCAGGAAGGCTATTCCATGCATCCACTACTCTCTCAGTAAAGTAATACTTCCTGATATTACTTTTAAACCTTTGCCCCTCTAATTTAAAGCTATGTCCTCTTGTAGCAGTTTTTCTTCTTTTAAATATTCTCTCCTCTTTTACCTTGTTGATTCCTTTTATGTATTTGAAAGTTTCTATCATATCCCCTCTGTCTCGTCTTTCTTCCAAGCTATACATGTTAAGGTCCTTTAATCTTTCCTGGTAAGTGTTTGTAATTTAAGGGCATTTTGAGGGCGTGGAATGGGGGGGCATGTCCTCTCAAAATGGGCGGGGTGTAACATTTTTATGGACCGTCCATGAATTTTAATTCAATTGTTGAGAAAAATTTGAAGCGAAGGTTGGCAACCCTGCTTTTTAGCGGAAGGTGAGTGGCCACTTTGTGTATCTCCACTCGTTCTGAGTCCTGCCCTCAGAAGAGGAACAGATAAGTTCTTATTTTCTGTCAAGATCTTTCTCCTTTGAGAGGTTGTCCACCTGCAGATAGGTCATCAATATCAGATGGGTGGGGGGTCCAACACCTAGCACCCCTACCAATCAGCTGTTTGCAGCAGCCGCTGGTGCTAGAAAGATAAAAGGTGAATGAATCTGAAACCAGGAGGGGGATAGGTCATCAATATCTAAAAAGGGGACAACCCATTTAAGTGCACTGGAGGCAAAGCTTAACTGTGAAGACTTCCTTAAAAATAAAATATACAGAAATCCATACATTCCATATTAACCTTGCAAAATGAAACTCCTCTGGTTACCTGTGGGGAAGGGTACCTAGGAGTAATAATTGAATCTGTATTTAGCTTTTCCATATGACATTAGGTAAATTAATCTTTGTATTTGCCTCTAGCCAGAAAACATTGTAACTGATGTTTACATTTAAGCTGTCAGAGACCCGCAGCACGATGCAGAGAAAAAGCCTAAGTATGATTTATTTAGCAACCTAGAAACCTTAAATGTAGCAAGAATATGTTATGACTTGTGACTAAAATGCGGTTCTGCACAGTTCCATGCAGCGCGGACGAAATGCTTATTTCTCTGATCCACTGCAATTAATGGCAATAGGATGCTGTAACTGTTTTATTCCATTGCAGCAAAACATGGTCGTCACATGGACTGAGGGAACTACAACTATACACATTGCCCCAGGTTTCTACTACAAAATGTTGAGAAAAATGTATTGTAAACCAATGCGTCTGGTGGAGTCTATATTGTAAGTAACATGAATTGTTTCCGCAGATCTGTACCTGTCCCATTTATATTGCACCTAACTCATTAAATGGATAGATAGATAGATATTTTTCAAGGTCATATATGACCTGCCATATTGACAAAAATGTGCTAAAAGGGTTACATTAAATAAAAATGCTGCTATAAAACATGAATATTTATGTTATTTTATTAATTTATATTATTACTATTAAGTATGGTTATTTTATGTTATTATTAATAATATTTTATCACATATCACATTGTATTATATTTAGAAATTGTGGAGTCCGTTTTTCGGTAATTTGCAATTTGGATAATCAATGGAGAACACATTTTTTTAAAGATCTACTCATCTCTAATAATATTATATTTCAAATAAATTTCTTTAACAGCAAGGAGACTATTCGGGGGAGAAGGAAATTCCAGTAGAATGACGGGGACACCCTCGCTGTGGGTAGGATGTAGAAAATGAGCATTCTTCACTCTTCCTTTTTCCCCCATATCCCATTGGGACCCCAGAGGGAATTTCCCCCTTTCCTCCCCCCCTTGACTTTCCTGACTTCACACCCATTACCTCCTCCCTTCCCCAGCCCAGCATGCTGTTACTGTCAAAGTGCTTGTTCTTCTGGTGTCCCTGGAGGCACCTTAACAACACAAGAATGTGCTTCCCAGGCCCTGTCAGATGGGGAAAACAGCCTTTGATTAACAATGACTGTAATTAGGCTCCAGCCAGCTGCGGCAGCTATCTCAGCTCCCATGGCAATGGACCTTCTCCTTACAAGCAGTGGGCCTCAATTACTAGGGGGAGGGGGGGGGGGCATGCCACAGGAAGAGAGGATGCTGGGAGGGAGACTAATGGAGAGCAGCATTGATGCTGCCATTAGATGGTCTCTAGGGATTGGTCAACCAAAAGCCTAACTGTTAAAAAATGCTTCTTTGTGGACAATAAACCACAGTACTGTTGGATCAGAAACTGAAGGGCATGTTAAATACATTAATGTCAGCAATATGGTAGAAAAATTCTGTAACGTTATATACTTCATTACATACTTTATTTTGTCAGTGGTTATTTTATATAATGTTGTCAGAATCATCCATTTCCCTTCATATCTATCATCAAAATATGGGTATCTATCATTTACGGATGTCTGTATTCTGTTGTTCATCGAGAGATACAGTCTGCAGTGCATAAAGAGAGAACACAGGCTTCTGAAGGGATTTTTTAGGCAAAAATTTGAAATTCATGTTAAAGGTTTTCCTCTGCCAGTAATGTCATGTATGTCGTTTCCATAGCCTTCCTTCAGCCCAGTCCCATTCAAGTGAATGGTACTGAGCTGAAATTCCAGGTATAGCCAATATACAATGAATGGTGCTGTGCTTGCAACCCCTTCCAAAATCTCCAGGAGTGATGGGAGTCTAACCATCACTGATCAGATCCTATCCTTGGAGCCGGTCCTCAATATTTAACTCCTGGAAAACACAAATTCGGTATGTATTTAGTAATATATCCTTTTACCAGGTGCATAACTGAAGGAGGGTCTGGTGAAGCACTTGTTACTGGGTGTGTAAGGAGCCACTAACATAAGCAGGATAGCGGTGGAGAATGGGAATAGTTGGGTGACCATCCAGCAGCAGTGGTTGGACAGGGCAAGCAGATTATTGATCTGCAGTGCTGAACCATAAATCCATGTATGCATGTCAGGATACAGGAATTTGTATATACTTTCTTGGATGAAAGAAAGCATTGTCTCTGCGAAAAGTCCAACTGCATCAATGGCATCATTTCCAATGTCTGTAGATAAAAAAAGAAGCAAGCATCTATCACTGATCAAAGACAGAACTTTTGGTCAAGTTGTGAAATGCCAAATACTGAAGTTCTGAACGTTAGATTTGCCTTTCAGGACTCCTAGCCAGCTGGGCGGCACAGCCACAAATCAAAGACTTGGAGAAAGATTGAGGCCCTCATTGAGCAAGATGTCGACCACTTGATAGAACTAGAAAAGATAAAATAGACGAAGAGATCATACAACATTGAGCTTCACATACTGTATCTACCAAATGTAACATTTACCAATTAAAATCAGACTTTTTTGGCATTTCAAAATAAATTACTAACAATTTAACATCTAAGGTGGTTTAAAGTGTAAGTGACATTCAGTTTATTTTTAATATCGTGGAGGGACAGAATTGTTAAACATTTTGTAATATATTTTATTAGGGAAAAATTAGGGTGCAAAGAGTCTTCTTACCACAGCTGTAAATGAGTGTTAATAAGGAGAGCCTGTCTTCAGTCTTCAGTTTTACCGAGCGCTGAAGACACCTGTGTGTAACATGCGGAGGCTTCTAGACTGCTTCTTGTCGTTCCCCCAGTCCCTGACTATGGACACGGCCCATTATCCTACCTAGCTGACTTGTTACACACAGTAAAATCCTGACGATTGAACACAGTCCTTTCCTAAGAAGGCTCTTTACACCCTGTAATAATAATCTTTATTTATATAGCACCACATTGCTTTACAATCCCCATTTTCTACTGCAAAGAAACATCTGTATGTTATAAAAAACATTTAATATCCCTATCCCTACACAATATTAAAAAGAAACCGAAACAACAGTTTTACGTTAAAGGGAACCTGTCACCATGATTTAGCGCATAGAGCTGGGGACATGGGCTGCTAGATGGCCACTAGCACATCTGCAGTACCCAGGTCCCATAGCTCTCTGCGCTTTTATGGTGTTAAAATACCGTTTTTAGTGATATGCAAATTACCTCCTATGTGTCCTGTAGCCGGAGATGAGTCCAGCGGAAGGGAGCCCAGCACCGCCCCGCGTCCGCCGAATCTCCTCCTTGCCTGCTGACGTCATAGAGCTGCATTGCCGAAATCTCGCGATGCGCGAGCTAGCGCATGCGCAGTCTCGGCATCATGTTCATTCCCTGTACTGGAATCAGCACAGGGAACGAACTACGCATGCGCTAGCTCGCGCATCGCGAGATTTCGGCACTGCAGCTCTATGACGTCAGCAGGCAAGGAGGAGATTCGGCGGACGCGGGGCGGTGCTGGGCTCCCTTCCGCTGGACTCATCTCCGGCTACAGGACACATAGGAGGTAATTTGCATATCACTAAAAACGGTATTTTAACACCATAAAAGCGCAGAGAGCTATGGGACCTGGGTACTGCAGATGTGCTAGTGGCCATCTAGCAGCCCATGTCCCCAGCTCTATGCGCTAAATCATGGTGACAGGTTTCCTTTAAAGCCCTTCTTCTGGGTGAGGAGGCAGGGACTGGATAAGATGAACTTTTTCCTATTTAACCTATTGAGATTTATTGAGATATGGAGTGCAAGAGGTGTCTGGCGGCCCCCCATCCCCCCACCTCCAGAAAATTAGCTGACTAGGCATGTTAATGAGGAACTGGCTACTTTAACCTTTCCAAAGACGCTTACATCATGCCTATGGCCATCTTCAGAAAGCAAAATGGTCCACAAGGATTGAACACGTTCCTAGCTGCCTAGCTGGGGATATACTGTTTCTTTTCACAACCAAGGAATGTAGAAATAATATCAGTGTGACACCTCGAATACACAAGTGAACACAAGTAAAAGATTGTTCAACGGAAGAAAAAAAGCTCGCTCCATATACAGTACATAGAGTCCAGCGGAGAAGACATTTCCTCAAAAGAGAATTCTTGTCAAATGCGCAGAAATCATTTTAACTGCTTAATTCGCAACGTGGATCAAGATAAATCTCAGTCCTGCACATTCACTAGAGCATTTGAAGCTGTTATAAGAGCTAGGACTGGATTTTAAGATGGTTCAGTGGATATGTCAGTGGGTGAAGGATAGGCGGCAGTATGTGGTGATGAATGGGCTGCTATCAATGGAAGGGCGAGCTACAAGTGAAGTGCCCGAGGGCTCTGGGCTCCATCCCATTCTGCTTAATGTGTTAGTGATGTTACAGATGGGCAGTGAGAAAGGTATGCCATTTTGCAGATGACACAAAGGTCTGAATCAGAATGGAGGTTTCAAAGGCGGTGGAAAGGAAGACTTAAGTAGGTACATTAAAGCATGGCAAATGTATCCCATAGCCAGTAATGAGAATTAGGCAAATCTAAACGGAAAAAGTAAATTGCATTCATAAAGCATCGAAGGGTCAGTTGTCAATCTTGCTGCTATTTTATGATTTGCCCTAGAAGAACAATAGTCTATTACATGTATACTGGCAGTCAGGCTTGGTATCTTATGCCTTCCTCTAGTGTCAGCAACTTGGGCACATACTTTCCTAATAATTCCTTTTTAGAAATCTTCACTGTTTAATGAGAACTCCCTTTAATTTACTATATTCGTATCTCATTTACAAAGAAAGAAATTGTCTAAATATTTATGTTTAAATTATGTTAATAGGAATAATATTGCTTTTTATTTTCTTTAATACATTAGGACTTGGGAGAGATAAACTATTAAACGAATATTAAAAGAATAATTCACTGCCATAAGGATGAGACACATCAAGCTGAGCTGCTGTCTCTTGATGTAACTGTCCCAAATGGACGATTATGACATTTGGGATCTGAAAAAGTTTCTGCCGTATCCTGGTTCTTTAGATTGAAGACTGCTTATAGACAACAGATAAGTTGGCGAGGTATTGCGATGCCCTGCCAGGAGCGGGCATCGCATTGCGCATGCGCCCGCTACGATTTGTACCGCACAGCCGCAGTGGAAAGGGACAGGGGAGGGGAGTAAACGGGCGGGCAGAGGCGCACGGAGGGCGGAGTTATCAGCCGTTTAGGAGGTGCCTGCCTGGGGCTCCGAGGATTGAGAGACCGCCCTGGGCACTTGAGAGGGCTCAGAAGATAATCTTATAAGTTCGTTTTCTGCAAATTGAAAAGTCCGTTTTCTACCACAAAGGTACCGTTTTTATGTTCTGGCCGGATCACATAACCCTATTTTAACGGTCTAACATGCTAAAATGTGGTGACAGACTCCCTTTAAAGGGGTTGTCCCATCTAGACATTTAAGGCATATCGATAAACTATGCCATAAAAGTCCAATAGGGGCAGCCATTTTTCAGAAGTGCCATAGCGGTGAATGGAGGGGTGGCTTCACATGGGCAACCTGTTCTCCATTCACTGCCATAACATAGCACACTCGCACGGCTATTTTCACTATAACTTAGCACACTCGCTCGGCTATTTTCACTATAACATAGCACACTCGCTCAGCTATTTTCACCATAACTTAGCACACTCGCTCGGCTATTTTCACTATAACTTAGCACACTCGCTCGGCTATTTTCACTATAACTTAGCACACTCGCTCGGCTATTTTCACTATAACATAGCACACTCGCTCAGCTATTTTCACCATAACTTAGCACACTCGCTCGGCTATTTTCACTATAACTTAGCACACTCGCTCGGCTATTTTCACTATAACATAGCACACTCGCTCGCCTATTTTCACTATAACTGAGCACACTCGCTCGGCTATTTTCACCATAACTTAGCACACTCGCTCGGCTATTTTCACTATAACTTAGCACACTCGCTCGCCTATTTTCACTATAACATAGCACACTCGCTCGGCTATTTTCACTATAACATAGCACACTCGCTCAGCTATTTTCACCATAACTTAGCACACTCGCTCGGCTATTTTCACTATAACTTAGCACACTCGCTCGCCTATTTTCACTATAACTGAGCACACTCGCTCGGCTATTTTCACTATAACTTAGCACACTCCCTCGGCTATTTTCACTATAACATAGGACACTTGCTCGGCTATCTTCACTATAACATAGCACACTTACACGGCTATTTTCACCATAACATAGCACACTCGCTCGGCTATTTTCACTATAACTTAGCACACTCGCTCGCCTATTTTCACTATAACATAGAACACTCGCTCGGCTATTTTCACTATAACTTAGCACACTCGCTCGCCTATTTTCACTATAACATAGCACACTCGCTCGCCTATTTTCACTATAACATAGCACACTCGCACGCCTATTTTCACCATAACATAGCACACTCCCACGGCTATTTTCACTATAACTTAGCACACTCGCACGGCTATTTTCACTATAACATAGCACACTCGCACTGCTATTTTCACTATAACTTAGCACACTTGCTCGCCTATTTTCACTATAACATAGCACACTCGCTCGCCTATTTTCACTATAACATAGCACACTCGCACTGCTATTTTCACTATAACTTAGCACACTCGCTCGCCTATTTTCACTATAACATAGCACACTCGCTCGGCTATTTTCTCCATAACATAGCACACTCGCACTGCTATTTTCACTATAACTTAGCACACTCGCTCTGCTATTTTCACTATAACATAGAACACTCGCTCGCCTATTTTTACTATAACATAGCACACTCGCTCGGCTATTTTCACTATAACTTAGCACACTCGCACTGCTATTTTCACTATAACTTAGCACACTCGCTCGCCTATTTTTACTATAACATAGCACACTTGCTCGGCTTAGTATTTTTTTTACAATGGAAGCCTATGGTGACAAACGCCACTGTATGACGCTGTCTGAGGCAACCGTGTAACGTATAAGTAATGTGTATATGCTTAACCTGGGGTAAAAATCTGATGTAAATACAGCCTATGGGTCAGTTCACATTGAGTTTTTTGGTGCTGATTTTGGAGCATTTCTGCCGCAAAGTCAGCTCCAAAAAACGTCTCAAAACAACCTTCCATTCACTTCAATGGGAAGCAGCACTTGATTTTTTTTACACATATAAAAAAGTACTGTGGAAAAAAGAAGCAGACATAGCACACTCGCTCGGCTATTTTCACTATAACTTAGCACACTCGCTCGCCTATTTTCACTATAACATAGCACACTCGCTCGCCTATTTTCACTATAACTTAGCACACTCGCTCGGCTATTTTCACTATAACTTAGCACACTCGCTCGCCTATTTTCACTATAACATAGCACACTCGCTCGCCTATTTTCACTATAACTTAGCACACTCGCTCGGCTATTTTCACTATAACATAGCACACTCGCACGGCTATTTTCACCATAACATAGCACACTCGCACGGCTATTTTCACCATAACATAGCACACTCGCACGGATATTTTCACTATAACATAGCACACTCGCACTGCTATTTTCACTATAACTTAGCACACTCGCTCGCCTATTTTCACTATAACATAGCACACTCGCACTGCTATTTTCACTATAACATAGCACACTCGCACTGCTATTTTCACTATAACTTAGCACACTCGCTCGCCTATTTTCACTATAACATAGCACACTCGCTCGGCTATTTTCACTATAACTTAGCACACTCGCTCGCCTATTTTCACTATAACTTAGCACACTCGCTTAGCTATTTTCACTATAACTTAGCACACTCGCACTGCTATTTTCACTATAACTTAGCACACTCGCTCGCCTATTTTCACTATAACATAGCACACTCGCTCGCCTATTTTCACTATAACTTAGCACACACGCACGCCTATTTTCACTATAACTTAGCACACTCGCTCGCCTATTTTCACTATAACTTAGCACACTCGCTCGCCTATTTTCACTATAACTTAGCACACTCGCTCAGCTATTTTCACTATAACTTAGCACACTCGCACTGCTATTTTCACTATAACTTAGCACACTCGCTCGCCTATTTTCACTATAACATAGCACACTCGCTCGCCTATTTTCACTATAACTTAGCACACACGCACGCCTATTTTCACTATAACTTAGCACACTCGCTCGGCTATTTTCACTATAACTTAGCACACTCGCTCGCCTATTTTTACTATAACATAGCACACTCGCTCGGCTATTTTCCCTATCACTTAGCACATTGAAGTGGGCCAGTACTGCTTCCTGCTGAAAGGGTGGGGCAGAAGTTAGAGTTAGGGCTTGTTCACACGACCGTATGTATTTTTTGGTCCGCAAAAACGGATCCGCCAAAAATATGACATCCGTGTGCATTCCGTATTTTGCGGAACAGAACAGCTGGCCCTTCATAGAACAGTACTATCCTTGTCCGTAATGCGAACAATAATAGGACATGTTCTATCTTTTTGCTGAATGGAAATATAGGCATACAGAAAATTAATGGTTCCATATACGGTCCGCAAAAAAAACGGAACGGAAATGGAAAAAATATATGGTCGTGTAAATGAGCCCTTAGTTCTAGACAGTAGGAGTGTGAGCACCCTAAGCTCTGCTGGCTACGAAGAAAGATGTCTGGAAGCCATAGAGCCAGAGGAAATTTTTCTTCGGCCACCACAAGAGAAATCAGGAAAAGGAAGAGTACTTCGGCTGAAGAGAAGTTTTACTGAGTGTCAGGAGGGGAATAACAGTCGACGGCACCCCATCCAAGGACACCAGGACAGTCCTAAAGTACAGTAACCAGACTTAAGCAGAATTTAGTGCAGCTAAACCAAGCCTGTCATTACAGCAGAGAGAGAGAGAAAGCAAGCAGAGTTATTGAAGAAGCCTTCCAGTTTATGCCAAAACCTGCTGCAACCAATACCATTTCCCTTTGAAATGCATAGTATCGCTGCGGCAGTTGCAAGAAATCCAACACGGCTGGATTTCCTGTGACTGCCACAAGCCACAAGAGTGGGGGTTGCATTGAAGGGGGGGCCCCGTTTAAACATTTGCTGTGGGGCCCAGTCATTTCTAGCTATGCCACTGCACCACTGCTTAAAGGGTACACCAAACAACGAAAATGAACTGAGATTAGACGGGTATATCATCAAAAATAAATCCTTTATTAAATAAATGACATATAGACGAGAACGTGAGACAACAGATAAAAAATGGCTACATCTGAGGAGGCATATCAGCACAAGTGAAACATAAAGGGGAGGGATGGAGTACAAAAATGGAGGCAGAAAAAGAGAGTACAATACCTCACTAAATTCTGCGTGTACTTCTGCAACCACAATTACTCAGTATATAGGGGCAAAAAACCCTTTAAAAGTACTAAAGTGCAAGTGCAGATGATAAAACACTACATCAGTAAAGGGTTACAGACTACACCGCAACATATGGATGTGTAATAGTTCCAATAGATATATGGAACCATATAACAGCCAAGAGAAAAATTAAAGTGCAAGTGCGTAAGGAGTCACCACATCAATGGTCCAATATCACGATCGAAACTGTGGTGACAACTTAAAACTCCATATACATAAAAGTATGGCTCAGGTGCACGGCAACATCCACCTATGGATAACCCAAGTGGGTATAGCTAAGCACCAGAGCCAGTAAACACATTCCCCAAAATGCACAAGAGCATTACATATCTACATACCCATGATATGGGGATATACACCTCAGGAGAGCCACATAACCCCGACGCGCGTTTCGGCGGATGCCTTCCTCTGGGGGTGCCTTCTGATTATCCTAAAGGGGTGCAAGAACGTACTACCCCAACAGACAAACCGCATTCATGTGGGACTCTCCAGCAAATACATTATGCTACTCATAACCTGTGGAACTATTAGAACTTTGTTTAAAAAAAAAAAAGTTTCTACATATTTTTAATGCACAGTCACAGGGTATTGTAAATGCTTAACAGTCATAGACAAACGATCTATATACTTAGGTCAATAGTTATAGACATAGAGAATTGCATATACTGAACAGTCATACATATAGGGTATTGTATACACTGTACAGTTATAGATATAGGGTATTGTATATACTGAACAGTCATAGATATAGGGTATTGTATATACTGAACAGTCATACATATAGGGTATTGTATATTCTAAACAGTCATAGATATAGGGTATTGTATATACTGAGCAGTCATAGATATAGGGTATTGTATATACTGAGCAGTCATAGATATAGGGTATTGTATATACTGAGCAGTCATAGATATAGGGTATTATACATACTAAACAGTCATAGATATAGGGTATTATACATACTAAACAGTCAAAGATATAGGGTATTGTACATACTGAACAGTCATAGATATAGGGTATTATACATACTGAACAGTCATAGATATAGGGTATTGTACATACTGAACAGTCATAGATATAGGGTATTGTATATACTGAGCAGTCATAGATATAGGGTATTGTATATACTGAACAGTCATAGATATAGGGTATTATACATACTAAACGGTCAAAGATATAGGGTATTGTACATACTAAACAGTCAAAGATATAGGGTATTGTACATACTGAACAGTCATAGATATAGGGTATTGTATATACTGAACAGTCATAGATATAGGGTATTATACATACTAAACGGTCAAAGATATAGGGTATTGTACATACTGAACAGTCATAGATATAGGGTATTATACATACTGAACAGTCATAGATATAGGGTATTATACATACTAAACAGTCATAGATATAGGGTATTATACATACTAAACAGTCAAAGATATAGGGTATTGTACATACTGAACAGTCATAGATATAGGGTATTATACATACTGAACAGTCATAGATATAGGGTATTGTACATACTGAACAGTCATAGATATAGGGTATTGTATATACTGAGCAGTCATAGATATAGGGTATTGTATATACTGAACAGTCATAGATATAGGGTATTATACATACTAAACGGTCAAAGATATAGGGTATTGTACATACTGAACAGTCATAGATATAGGGTATTATACATACTGAACAGTCATAGATATAGGGTATTGTACATACTGAACAGTCATAGATATAGGGTATTATACATACTGAACAGTCAGAGATATAGGGAATTGTATATACTGAACAGTCATAGATATAGGGTATTGTATATACTGACCAGTCATAGATATAGGGTATTATACATACTGAACAGTTATAGCTATAGGGTATTGTATATATTCAGTGGAGTTGCTAGGGCTGGTGTCACCCGCTGCAGTAGAAAATTGTGTCAGCCCCCCCGAAGCAATAATGTTTTAGCCATATATGGGGGCTATGGGGGTGCTACTGGCATCCATTAGCGCACCAGACCCACCCCCCCAACTTTCACTAGCTGGCTGACCGATACACCAAATGCTGTTCAATTTCTTCTGGTGACCGCTTCTTTGTGTGGTCATCATGTTCTGACCTGTGCAGACGAGTCACGTAGGGGACGTCCATCAAGCTCCGCCGCGCTGCCGTGGTGCCACTGACGTCCCTTCAGGTTCTTTACTGAGCCTGCCGACCGACCCAACCGGAAACGGGGGGGGGGGCGGTGTTGCATAGTAAACAGACCGCTCACGTGGGGGGGGCTAAGCAGACAGATCGCCGACGGGGGGAGCAGCTGTTTGCTAGCAGACAGATCACCGAGGGGGTGGGGCTGTTGTGCTAGCAGTCAGATCGCTTACCGGTCAGTGGCGGATCCAGAGCCTGGTCTCGGGAGGGGCACTTCCAGATTATTTTCTGTCCGCCGCAACAAAACAATGGTGCTTATAGAACAGACTACACAGTGTAGCGGTATACTGTATATTGTGTGGCACAGTGTATGCTATATGTGTATAACATAAACATATTTCACATGAAAACTTACAATTACTTGGCTTGGCCCTTGGGGATCTCGGACGCCACTTCAACACTTTGGCCGGGGGCTCAGTGGAGCTGATGTGTTTTATCCTAATGAGAAAGATTTCATAATAAGGATTTATAGAAGGAGCAGAGGGATAGCAGAGCAGGGAGAGGCTGGTGCTGCTACTAGGGGGTCATACCATGGGGGAGTGATAAAGCCCTCCATAATGCCCCCCCACCAGTGGAAATAATTCTCCTTATAATGTGACAGTGCAAAAAATACCCCCTTGTAATGCCCCCAGTTGAGCTAATGTTCCAAATAGTGCCCCCATAATGTGCCAGTATAAAATACCCCTATATAGTGCCCCCCGTAAATGCCCCCATAGTGCTCCTCTCCCCCCTTCCTCCTAGTGCCCCCCATAATGAACCAGTATAAAATGCCCCATATATAGTGCCCCAGTAGATGCCCTCAGTGTCCCCCATAATTTGCAAGTATAAAATACCCCTTCTTAGTGCTCCCGGTAGATGACCACATAGTGTTCCTCTACCCTCTTCCCCATAGAACCCACCATAATGGGTCCCAGTATAAAATGCTACTGTACAGAGCCCCCCATATAAAATGCCCCTTCTTTGTGGCCTCAGTAGATGCCCCTATAGTGCCCACCAATAATGTGCCAGTAAGAAGTGCCCCCAATAATGTGCCAGTAAGAAGTGCCCCCAATAATGTGCCAGTAAGAAGTGCCCCCAATAATGTGCCAGTAAGAAGTGCCCCCATAGATGCTCCTAATAATGTGCCAGTAAAATGTGCCCCCATAGATGCTCCCCAATCATGTGCCAGTAATAAGAGCCCCCCCAATCATGTGCCAGTAACAAAAGCACCCCTCCATCATGTGCCAGTAACAAGAGCACCCCTCCATCATGTGCTAGTAACAAGAGCACCCCCCCATTATGTGCCAGTAATAAGAGCCCCCCAATCATGTGCCAGTAACAAGAGAACCTCAATCATGTGCCAGTAACAAGAGCCCCCCCATCATGTGCCAGTAACAAGAGCCCCCATCATGTGCCAGTAACAAGAGCCCCCCATCAAGTGCCAGTAACAAGAGCCCCCCCCCCATCATGTGCCAGTAACAAGAGCCCCCCCATCATGTGCCAGTAACAAGAGCCCCCCTATCATATGCCAGTAACAAGAACCCCCCATCATGTGCCAGTAATAAGAGCCCCCCCATCATGTGCCAGTAACATAAGCCCCCCCATCATGGCCAGTAACAAGAGCCCCCCTTCATGTGCCAGTAAAAGTATTGTACATATTTAAAAAAAAAACTGTTATACTAAGGCCGAATGCACACGGCCATGTTCCGCGGCAGAGAACGGTCCGTGGTAACACGGCCTGGATTCCTGTTCAGAGCAGGAGCGCACGGCGTCATTGGTTGCTATGATGCCGTGCGCTTCATGCCGCCGCTGTTGTACAGTAATACACTATACACGTGTATTACTGTACAGCAGCGGCGGCATGAAGCGCACGGCGTCATAGCAACCAATGACGCCGTGCGCTCCTGCTCTGAACAGGAATCCAGGCCGTGTTACCACGGGCTGCTCTCGGCCGCGGAACACGGCCGTGTGCATTTAGCCTTACCTCCATGTCAGCGATGCGATACAGGCCTCTTCTGGCCTGTGTCCCGTGCTGTACGGCTCAGGCGGCGCCATTGCGCCGCCTGCAACGGCCTCTAATAGGCTGCCGGCCTAGTGCCTATAGCCTATCAGAGGAACAGGGAAGGAACACACCTCTCCCTTTCCTGCTCCGCCGCAGCACATCTATCTGTATCGATGTCCTGATGACGGCGATACAGATGACTATGGAGATGAGCGCTTCCACAATGGAAGCGCTTATCTCCCTGTGCCCTGCGGCCGCCATCATCAGACTGGTGTCACCCGGTGAGGCCTGCACCCGCCGCATCCCCTCGTAACGCCACTGTATATACTGAACAGTCATAGATATAGGGTATTGTATATACTGAACAGTCATAGATATAGGGTATTGTATATACTGCGCAGTCATAGATATAGGGTATTGTATATACTGCGCAGTTATAGATATAGGGTATTGTATATACTGCGCAGTCACAGATATAGGATATTGTATATACTGCGCAGTCGTAGATATAGGATATTTGTGCTTACATGGATGCGACACCCCTGCCTGAGTTCCCGGTCTCCAGAGGAGGCCATAAATATTACTCTGTCAGGTTGCTTTCTTCAGTAAAATAGATGAAATAGAAGTATTGTGGTGGAGACGGGATGTCGGACTCCTCACCATGCCGATGAATGGAACTAGTACAATAGGGAATAGCTCTTCTTCACCTTATCTGTTCATTTTCAGTAAGATGAAGAAAATTTTAAAATGTAATTAGAGAATTTTTATATCTTTTTTCTTTGTTATTTTCCAAACTGCAGTCATCCTCATCAGTCCCTGTGGGTTTCACAATCTGATCTCCACATCTCAGACTCATAGACACACACCTCATGCATACTAGAACCAAGTGGCGTACCGCCAATATAGGCAGCCCACGCAGCTGCTATGGGGCCCGTGGCAAGGGGGGGCCCGAAGTGCATGGCCCTCATGTCTGTAGTTATGTATTCATGATTGCCACAGTCTTCTGTCCCGAGTCCCTTTCTGAAGCTTGCCCCCCCCCCCCCGACCCAGCCAGTGACATACTGCAAGGCCACTCAGTCTCCTCTGTTTGCTGGGCACTCGCACTGCACTGGCCAATCAGCATTTAGTGGTGCAAAGCTCCTGCTGCTGATTGGCCAGTGTGCAAGTCGCAGACTCAGCAGCAGAGCAGGACTGTGCAGGCAGGTGGATGGGCAGGGCGGCAGTCTTGTGCTTACCGCGCTCACGTCACGCGCTGAGGCTGCCACTGCCACCACCTGCCTCATACTGCCACCAATTCCACGGAGACCCGAGTCCCAACTCCAACCAGCCCCCAGCATCGCCAGCTTTCCCCTGGCCTGTTGTGTGCCACTGCCAATCTGCCACCAAGGACAAAGTAAGTTGTACACTCACAGCAGTAAGTGACAGACTCTACGTTTAAAAAAGTTCATGGGGTGTGGTGGGGATGGGTATTGGTGGGAAAAGGGCAGCAGCAGCAAGAAGAGTCCCTGCAGGGTTGAGGGGGGCACTGTTCTATAAGGGTTATTATATAGAGGTCTCAGGAGGACAGTGTGCTCCAGCCCCCCCTTCCCCTCCCCCAATGAACTCTGCTGTTGAATTGCTAATTTAGAGGACTGTCTCATGGGGGGATGGTTAGTGGGGGGAAGAGGGCAGCAGAAAGCAGAGTTTCTGCAGGGTTGGGGAATGGGGATTTTGTGTACAATTGCTGGGAAGGTTTAAATACTGTAGATACATATGATTGGCTGTGGGTGGTACCTTGTTGGAAGAGGTGTATAAATCAATGCTTGTGTTAAAATAAAGGGAGTTCCTGTTTTAAACCTCAAGGTGAAGTGTCGTCTCATTCTTGGGGGAGGATTTATTGCATGCTGTCCCAGTTTGACTGCTAGGAGTGAAAACCTATTTGTATGGTTCCTATTCAACTGCCTACAGCATTCATTGCTGGGAGAGGATTTATATGCTGGTTCGGTGATTGTGGTGTCTGCCAAAGTGCTTGGAAGCCTCAGGAAAACGCTAGGCGCATCCGTAAACGGAGGTACTCAGTCGGGGTGCCAGGTGATCCGTTACAGGGAACACTATTCTATAAGGCTTATTATTATTCAGAGGACTCAGGACAGTGCACCGCCCCCTAGTAAATTAACCCCTCAGGTCCCACGATCAATTAATAGTAAAAAAATTAATAGATTAATAGTAAAAAAAACACTGATATATTAAATGTTTAAATCACCCCAATTTTTCATATAAAAATATATAAACAATAAAAAAAAATCATATTAAGTATTGCCACGCCCGAAAATGTCTGCACTATTAAAAAAAAAGAACCTGTACGGTGAACGCCTTAACGGAAAAAAAACAACAACAAACAAACACAAAAGGGCAGGTGGTGGGATGGGCCAGGGATGGGTAGTGGGTGGAATTAGGGGGCCCAATTCAGATTCTTGCTTTGGGGCCCAATGATTTCTATGTACGCCCCTGCTAGAACCAATTTAATAGGAATTCAGACTCTCTGTATGAATCTCATGCAGCACTTCAATACAGTGACCATATGAGTCTCTGGGTGTTAAGGATGACCTTTCAGCCCTCCTGACATGTCTGTCTCAGTAATTACTTGGATTCTTCATCAAATCAGAACTCTGAATCAGCTATTCTTAAATGGGTTATCCCATGATTAATGTAAAATCCAACATCATATAGGGCATAACAATCTCTTCCAAATATACCTCTTCCTTTCTCAGTGGGGTGTCCTTGCTGCTGCAACTGTCACAACTCAGAGGATGTGTCCTTTCTGCTGCAGCTCACTCTCCCTATCACAGCTCAGGGAGTGTGTCCTTTATGCTGCAGCTTTTTTCTCCCTATCACAGCTCAGGGAGTGTGTCCTTTATGCTGCAGCTTTTTCTCCCTATCACAGCCCAGGGAGTGTTTCCTTTGTGCTGCAGCTTTCTCTCTCTCTATCACAGCTCAGGGAGTGTTTCCTTTCTGCTGCAGCTTTCTCTCCCTATCACAGTTTAGGGATTATTTCATGTCAAGCCTACTCCAACACAGACGTGTTGTCAGGAGAGATGACGAGTCATCCCTTATTTACATATTTCTGCATTTGACGCTCTAAAATACTTGGTTGAGAAGGTATTCCCTGTAGAACTGGGCTGATTTGGGGCTGTTGGATATACGGGGTGTCTTCTGTTTGCCCGCATGTCCTGAAATGTTGAGAGGTCTGAGCTTAGTAGACATATTTTAAATATCCGACAAGCACCGAATCATCATATTAAAAATTGCTACGTTGTAGTTCTGCTTGTGCATACAATTAGCTTCAATGTGAAATTGTAAGTATCAGTTTAAAAGACTAGTTCATGGGTGAAGGAGATGCAGCTATCAGAGTCCTTCACATGAGGAGTCTTGTTTGCAAGGCATGCAATGTTTTGAAGGCCAAACGCCCGTTCTCAAGGCCTGAGGATCCTAGGAATGAACCACCATCCAAATGCTAATCTGATAGAACAAGCTTCTATGAGATGAACATGACCAGATAGGACAACCCCAGGGGTTTGTTCACCACTCGTGGAGTGCCTGTGGAAAGGGGACACCTGAAAAATAGAGAGGCCTGTCAGTTAGTGGCTCCTTTCCAATCAGTTGTCTCTAGGGCCATAGGAGTCATAGTACGGAGCCTGAGGAACTCTCTACGAGCATTGCACATGTGATTCTGCTGTTGCCTTAAAGAGATAAGAAAAAAAGAACTCACTTTTTCTAGAAACAATGACACATCTGTCCATGGGTTGTCCCTGGTGTTTCAGTGTATTTCCAGTTAAGTAATGGAGCTGAACTGCAATATTAAACACATCCCATGGACAGATGCGGCACTAGATCTGGGGGGTGGGGAAGCAGGACATTTTTTTTTCTACTCCTAGACAACCCCTTTTATTTTATTCAACCCAATTTCTATACAGCTGTCGACAGGCCCCACAAAAGTTAAATGGAAAGTACTGGTTATTCAGCTCTCCTAAAATAAGTCTGTCCTACGCTGCCTAGGTTCACTGGAGGTAATCGTTTTTAATTAGGGTTCCAGGTCTCGTAAAAATGTGCAGGAAAAATGTGCAATGAATGGAGCCGGGCCTCTCCAGGGAGATAAAGAAGGAGCTAGACAGCTAGTGAGGGAAGCAGCTCAGTGTGATCAACCCGGGAAAGTTTATGCCTTGACACAAGAATGCAGGAATTTGGTATGTTCCCCTCAGCTACCCCTGATGTTTTACAACTTGTGTGAATTATCTGAGGCTCTGAGGCACGTTCTTCAGAGGACGGTGCAGACCAACAGAGAGCTGGAATATAACCCATTGTTCTCTACAACCGCCTTCTAGACCAGACTTTTCTAGCACTTTTGTGCTGATACAAGAATGTCTCATATACTTCTGTAAATTATTAAACAAGTGCGTGGTGAAAAGTGCAGCAACTTTATCAGTTTATAGGTTGTTTTACAAGATATGTGAAGCAGAACTTTTTAATGTTGATTTAACTAGGATAGTGCATAAGTGGGGTCCAGCGGAGCTGTAGCCATATAAAACACAGATAGAAGAGTCCTGGAATGGGCACAGTAATTCACCTCTGTAGACATAACTCTCCGCACAAGTCCTAGGTAGTCCTAATATAAAGGCTTCTGTCTCAATACACAAAATGTTCCCTTTCAGAAATAAATGAGTGCTTCAGAGCAGTATTCAAACACATATAACACTCATCATCCAGCTTTCCACAAGCCCTGAACGGTTCATGTACTTGTATTGTTGTACAGGGTATATGAGCCATTCAGGGTCTGTGGAAAGTTTGGTGGCATAGGGAGCACTGTAAAAAAAAGCAGACTAAGGCCTCTTTCACACGAGCGTGACAGATTCCGCCTGGATGCGTTCAGTGAAACTCACACCATTTTGCAAGCAAGTTTGGTCAGTTTTGTCTGCGATTGCGTTCAGGGTGCAATGCGTTTTGATGCGTTTTTCACGCGCGTGATAAAAAATTTACGGTTTACAAGCAACATCTCTTAGCAACCATCAGGGAAAAATGCATCTCACCCGCACTTGCTTCTGGATGCTTGCGTTTTTCACTGAAGCCCTATTCATGTCTATGTGGCCAGGGCTGCGTGAAAAACACACAATATAGAGCTTGCTGCGATTTCCACACAACGCACAAGTGATGCATGAAAATCACCGCTCATGGGCACAGCCCCATAGAAATGAATGGGTCAGGATTCAGTGCGGGTGCAATGCGTTCACCTCACGCATTGCACCCGCGTGGAAAACTCACCCATGTAAAAAGGGGCCTAAGAGAAAAGAAGTTAATAGAGATCCAAAGATGTTTTGCCAGCTCCCCCGATAGGTCTGTCTAATATATTGTATCCTCCATGAAATGACTCTGTACTAGTATTACTAGTGTCCCTATACAACCTGACATTGGGTCCAGTGATCGGACATGTGAGATCATGCAGGGACGCCCCCCCAAAACAGGTAACACCCAGTAGTGAATGTATTCATAGATTTCTAGTAGGAATGCCAGAGGAACATTACAATGCAACGTTATAAGGCAAGGGGTCCTCAAGCTACGGCCCGCGGGCCACATGCGGCCCGCCGAGGACACTGATCCGGCCCGCCGGGTGTTTTGGCCGCTTCAGCAGTTCTGTAGGCAGCGGTGGCGGCTGCAGGGCACAACAGGAGATGAACGCTGCGCTTCCATTGCGCTCATCTCCATAGTGATCTGTATCGCTGTCCTCAGGACAGTGATACAGATTGCTGTGCTGTGGCAGGGGAGGGAGATGCGTCTCCCTCCCCTGTTCCTCTGATAGGCTGCGGGCCTTGGGCCTGAGCAGTACAGAGCGGGACACAGGCCAGAAGAGGCCTGCATCGCATTGCAGGAGGTAAGTATGAGTGTTTTGTTTTATTTTATTAAATCGGCCAATTTTTACACACTTATTACTGGCACATGGGGTGGGGGTGGCAGCAATGAGGAGACTGTCACATGATGGAGGGGGGAGAATTGGCACGTATTACTGGCACATGGGGGGTGGCAGCAGAGAAGAGACTGGCACATGATGGGGGCAGAAATGGCACTTATTACTGGCACATGGGGGGGTGGCAGCAGAGAGGAGACTGGCACATGATGGGGGGGAATTGGCACCTATTACTGGCACATGAGGGGTGGCAGCAGAAAGGAGACTGGCACTTGATGGAGGGAGAATTTGCACTTATTACTGGCACATAGGGGGGTGGCAGCAGAGAGGAGACTGGCACATGATGGGGGGAGAATTGGCACTTATTATTTGCACATTGGGGGGTGGCAGCAGAGATGAGACTGGCACATGATGGGTGGGGGGGGAATTGGCACTTATTATTTGCACGTGGTGGGGCAGCATAGAGGAGACTGGCACATGAGTGGGGGGAGAGGACAGTGGCACTTATTACTGGTACATGAGTGGGGGAGAGAGGCACTTTTCACTAGCACATGATTGGGGGGCATCTATGGGGCACCTCTTACTGGCACATTATTGGGGGGCACTATGGGGACATTTACTGAGGCCACAAAGAAGGGGTATTTTATATGGGGGGCTCTGTGTGGCACTAATATTATCAGTGGTATTATCTGTTTCTGCAGTTAAGTATTGGGGGGCTCTGGATCCGCCACTGGTTCTATTCGTCTTGCCGCGCAGGCGCACCTCCTTCCAGACCTGTGAACCTCATGTGCAGCTGCGTCACAGGAAGTCCGGAGAAGAAGAAAGGAGAAGGAGACGTTCAGGGGTAGGGAAATGTGTTTTTTTCACTTCAAAATAAGATATGGGCAGTGTGCATAGGGATTTGTTCATAGTTAAAGGGGTTTTCCCATCTTGGACAATGAGGGCATATCGCTAGGACCCGCACCTATATAGAGAACGGAGCCCCAAAAGTGAAGGAGGGCGCACTACGCATGCGTTACTGCCCTCCATTAATTTCTATGGGGCTGCCGAAAATAGCCGAGCGCTGGCTCGGCTATTTCCGTCGGCCTCATACAAATGAATGAGAGCATGGGCAGTGCATGCGCGGTACGCTCCCATTCACTTTCGGGGCTCCGTTCTCTAAATAGGTGCGGGTCCCAGCGGTGGGACCCGCACCTAACGATATGCCCCC
The DNA here is from genome assembly GCF_014858855.1 of Bufo gargarizans. NCBI lineage: Eukaryota > Metazoa > Chordata > Amphibia > Anura > Bufonidae > Bufo > Bufo gargarizans. Next base: position 333,917 of record NW_025334188.1, on the reverse strand, counting down.
ATTGTCCAAGATGGGAATACCCCTTTAAACTATAGTCCGGCCCGCCAACGGTCTGAGGGACGGTGAACTGGCCCCCTGTTTAAAAAGTTTGAGGACCCCTGTTATAAGGAAATATGCTTCAGGATTTTTTATGTTATGGGGAATAGATTTATTTAGTAAACCAGCCATTTCTAAGCTGGTGAGAGATCCTCTTTAAAGGGGTATTCCTATCTGGGACATTTGTGGCATAGCAATAGCATGGGTCCCACTTCTGAAACCCCCTCCTCCCCAAAGAACGGGGCCCCGAAGTATTTGACTGCAAGCCACACATGTACAGCCACCCTTCATTTACTGCTATGAGATTTCTGAAAATTTTCTGAAATCCCATAGCAATAAATGGAAAAATGGCTATGCATGCTGTTTCATCTCCAGTCACTGTTATGGCATTTCTGAACATTACTGAGCGCGCTGGCTCGGCTATTTTCAGAAGTACCACAGCAGTGAATCTAGAGGACACTGTGCATGCGTTGAGCTAGGACGCATGTATTGGACATTTATGGCATATCCTATCAACATGCCTTAAATGTTCCAGATAGGACAACTCCTTTAAGACTAAAATTGGTCTTATAAAGACCACCACTGGGTATACAGTGGATATAAAAACTCCACACACCCCTGTTAAAATGTCAGGTTTCTGTGATGTAAAAAAATGAGACAAAGATAAATCATTTCAGAACTTTTTCCACCTTTAATGTGACCCATAAACTGTACAACTCAATTGAAAAACAAACTGAATCTTTTAGGTAAAGGGAAGAAAAAATATAAAAATAAAATAATATGGTTGCATAAGTGTGCACACCCTTAAACTAATACTTTGTTGAAGCACCGTTTGATTTTATTACAGCACTCAGTCTTTTTGGGTATGAGTCTATCACCATGGCACAGTTTGACTTGGTAAGAGTTGCCCACTCTTCTTTGCAAAAACACTCCAAATCTGTCAGATTGCGAGGGCATCTCCAGTGCACAGCCCTCTTCAGCTCACCCCACAGATTTTAAATCGGATTCAGGTCTGGGCTCTGGCTGGGCCATTCCAAAACTTTAATCTTCTTCTGGTGAATCCATTCTTTTGTTGATTTGGATGTATGCGATGGGTCGTTGTCATGTTCAGCTTTCTAGCAGAAGCCTGAAGGTTTTGTGCCAATATTGACTGGTATTTGGAACTGTTCATAATTCCCTCTAGCTTAACTAAGGCCCCAGTTCCAGCTGAAGAAAAACAGCCCCAAAGCATGATGCTGCCACCACCATGGTTCACTGTGGGTATGGTGTTCTTTTGGTGATGTGCAGTGTTGTTTTTGCGCCAAACATATCTTTTGGAATTATGGCCAAAAAGTTCAACCTTGATTTCATCAGACCATAACACGTTTTCCCATATGCTTTATATGCTTTTGGGAGACTTGCCTGGCTTGGATGTTTTTCTTTGTAAGAAAAGACTTTCGTCTTGCCACTCTACCCCATAGCCCAGACATATGAAGAATACGGGAGATTGTTGTCACGTGTACCACACAGCCATTACTTGCCAGATATTCCTGTAGCTCCTTTAATGTTGCTGTAGGCCTCTTGGTAGCCTCCCAGACCAGTTTTCTTCTCGTCTTTTCATCCATTTTGGAGGGACGTAATTTCATTTGATGATGACTGTGTTCCATGGTATATATAATGCCTTGGAAATTCTTTTGTACCTTTCTCCTGACTGATACCTTTTAACAATGAGATCCCTCTGATGCTTTGGAAGCTCTCTGTGGACCATGGCTTTTGCTGTGGGATGCAACTAAGAAAATTTCAGGAAAGACCAACTAGAGCAGCTGAACTTTGTTTGAGGTTAATCAGAGGCACTGTAAATGATGGCAGGTGTATGCTTACTCCTATTTAACATTATTTTGAATGTGATTGCTTAATTCTAAACACATCTACATCCCCAGTTATAAGAGGGTGTGCACACTTATGCAACCACATTATTTTAGTTTTTAGCTGTATTTGCTGTGACCAGCTCCTGCGGCAGGCTATTCCAGAGACTGACCGCCCTTATTGTAAAGAATGCTTGTTGCTTCTTATGACTGAATCTTTTTTTCTCCAGGTGTAAGGAGTTTATATATTTGTACAGGTTAATAATGTCTCCCCTTAGATGTCTTTTTTCAAGGATAATCCTTGAGGGCATCCTTTTTATGGACTAGTGCCCAGAACTGAACCACGTATTCCAGTTGAGGCCGCACCAACGCTTTGTATAGTGTCAATATTACATCCCTGTCCCGCGAGTCCATACCGCTTAATATAAGACAAAATTCTGTTGGCCTTAGAGGCAGCTGACTGGCATTGCATGCTGTGCCACTTATCCGCTATCCACAGCGACCCCTAGCATTTATGAGAATGGGAGTCCGTAAGTACTGACCAACTGCCCCATGATAATGAAGTGGTGGTGTGCATAATTTTTTTTATTATTTATTAATAAAGCACCATTCATTCCATAGCACTGTACATATGAAAAGGGGTATACATAATACAGACAATTGCACTAAGCATGAACAAGACGAGTTACAAACTGGTACAGAAGGAGAGAGGGCCCTGCCCGTGAGGGCTTACAATCTACATGGTATGGGAGAAGGACACAGTAGGTGAGGGTGAAGCTGGTCATGGTGGTATAGAGGCAGCAGGGTCACTGGTTGTAGGCTTGTCTGAAGAGGTGGGTTTTTAGGTTTCTTTTGAAGGATTCCACTGTAGGTGAGAGTCTGATATGTTGGGGTAGCGAGTTCTGGAGAATGGGGGATGCACGGGAGAAATCTTGGAGGCAATTGTGGGAAGAGGTGAGAAGAGAAGAGGAGAGAAGGAGGTCTTTTGAGGATTGAAGATTGCGTGTGGGGATGTATCAGGAAAGTAGCTCAGAGATTTAGGAAGGGGACAGGTTGTGGACAGCCTTGTATGTGTTTGTTAGCATTTTGAACTGAATTAGTAGGGCAATGGGGAGCCAGTGAAAGGATTGGCAGAGGGGAGAGGCAGAGGAGTAACAGGGTGAGAGGTGGATCAGTCGTGCAGCAGAGTTGAGGATAGATTGGAGGGGTGTGAGAGTGCTAGATGGAAGGCCACCGAGGAGAATGTTGCAGTAGTCTAGGTGGGAGATGATTAAGGCCTGTACAATTAGTTTCGTAGACTCAAAGTGGAAGAAAGCGCGGATGCGGGAGATGTTTTTGAGTTGGAGGCGGCAGGTGGTGAAAAGGGCTTAGATGTGTGGTCAGAAGGAGAGGGCATAATCCAAGGTCACTCCAAGGCAGCGGACTTGGTTGACTGGGGAGAGTGTGCAGCAATTGATTGTGATAGATATGGGGGGAGAAAAAGTTTTATAAAGCGAGAGGAGAAAAAGGAGGATATGGAAGACAGGCATTGTGGGATTCTGGATAGTAGGGTGGTGATGTCTGGGCCAGAGAGGTAGATTTGTGTGTTGTCAGCATAAAAGCGATACTGAAAGCCATGGGACTCTATGAACTGTCCCAGGTCAAAAGTGTAGATAGAGAAGAGCAGGGGTCCTAGGACAGAGCATTGCGGGACACCAACAGAGAAGGAATGAGATGAGGAGGTAGTGTAAGAGTGGGAGACGCTAAATGTCCGTTCTGTGAGGTATGATGTGATCCAGGAGAGGGCCAGGTCAGTGATGCCAAGAGATGAGAGAGTTTGTAACAGAAGGGAGTGGTCGACAGTGTCAAAGGCAGAGGACAGGTCAAGGAGAAGGAGGACAGAGTAGTGTTTTCTGGTTTTGGCTGTTAGTAGGTCATTGGTGACTTGGTAAGGGCAGTCTCAGTTGAGTGGGGGAGTCGGAAGCCAGATTGTAGGTGGTCAAAGAGGGAGCAGGAGGAGAGGTGAGAGGACAGTTCAGAATGGACATGTTGCTCATGTAGCTTGTCGTGATCGCTGGAGATCCCAGTGATCGAACACCCAGCAATTAAACACTTATCCCCTGTCCTGTGGACAGGGGATAAGTGTTATTAGTGGCTCAACCCATTTAAGAGACAACCTACTTAGCACAAAGAATTTATATTTCCAGATAATGTTTATATTTATTTTAGACTAAATGCTCAAGCACAGAATTTTTGCCACAATTAGAAAAACATTTCTCTTATAAACAGAATTTTAGCAGCTGCTTCACCAGAATAGGAAGCTGGCATATAGACTTTCCAAGTTTCCATTTGTCCTAACCGCTAGGTATGCACTCCACACACAAGTATTTCAACGTAAATGTTATATAATATAGGTGTTATTTTTCAGTTTTTTAGCAAGCTTTTTCTTTGCTTTAATAGCGTTATTGCATTTATTTAATTCTAAGCCTCTAATGAAAACCTCCAGACAAGAACCAGAGTGGAAAATGTGCAATGTTTCCCCTTCAAGCTCCCACACTGCAGCTAAATACTTGTCTGATTTCCCCAAACACGCTTATATAAATAACATAACTGGGGTTAAGATCTGTACGACAGAAGGCCTAGCAAATATTTAGAAACTCCTGAGGATCAGCTGCATCTAACATACAAATTCTGGAAATTTTCTACTCCGACATGAAGGGTAAGGATGGATTATGTGATATATAAACATGTCCTTTTCAGTTGATGGGAACCAGGGGTTAGCTGCCCAGTTTCACAATGCCTTTCTTGTAACGTGGTATTCATACGGGGCCATTTTGCCACAGTTTTTGCTTATGGGCGGAGAACCCACACAGCGAAAATTACACGTACTTTACCCGGAATTCGAAAACTCACTATTGTTATTGATAACATTTTCTGACCAAAATCTCAGAAAATTCAAAAGCATTTGGACTGAACTCATGGTCCTGATTCTGCAGCCAAGCAAGGAACCATGATGAGTAAAAGTCATACAGTCTGTGTATGGAGGAAGTCAATGTGAAAAATGTTAATGAGAATAAGCCTACCCATTCACAGAATATATCTCCTGAAAATCTGTATGTTGCGTCTAAAGGGGACACTAAACCAGAATACAAATAAAAAAGAACAGACAAAATGTAACATAAGCTCCTTATTTTTCTTAATTCTCTCCTGTCCTATATCAGAATTTCAGACCATAAAAAATGTCTTTTCTCCCCCTTCTGATGCTAGTGCATGTGAGACAGAAAGTTTAGGAGGAAAGGTCTCAGTTTAGGCTTCACACTTTGTCTACACAGTGAGCGTAACCATTTTGTTGGAAGGATTCTTAGTTACCAATAGTATGAAATAAATACAGTGCCACACATAGTACCAGGAGTAGTGCACACAGAAGCACCAGCCAGTTGGACCTCACTGGCTCACAGTGGTAACAGTTTGGGTGTTTTTGTGGCAGAAGCAATCCTACTGATTACTTATAAACTTTTTCAGATGACACCAAACATTGTAATACGGTACAGTCTATGGAAGATGTTTATAAGTTACAGGCTGACTTGGACAAACTTACTGTTTGGGCCTCCACTTGGCAAATTATATTCAATATAGATAAATCTAAAGTTATGCACTTGGGGGCTAATAATCTACATGCAGCAAATGTCCTAGGGGGAGTAAGACTGGGAGAGTCACTATTTGAGAAGGATCTGGCTGTATTAGTAGATCATAGACCAAATAACAGCATGCAATGTCAGTCAGCTGTCTCTAAGGCCAACAGATTTTTGTCTTGTATAAAAAGAGGTATAGACTCGCAGACAGGGATGTAATATTGACACTATGCAAAGCATTGGTGCGGCCTCACCTGGAATACACGGTTCAGTTCTGGCCACCAGTCCATAAAAAGGATGCCCTGGAGTTAGAGAAAGTGCAAACGAGAGCGACTAAACTCATGAAGGGCCTGGAAGGTCTCAGCTATGAGCACAGATTAAACAAACAGAATTTGTTTAGCCTTGAAAAAAAGATGTCTAAGGGGTGACATGATTAACATGTACAAATATATAAATGGACCATACAAAAAATATCAAGGGCAGCTATTCTGTGTTAAACCCTCTCAAAAAACAAGGGGCCACTCCCTACGCCTGGAGAAAAAAATATTCAATCTGAAGAGGTAACAAGCATTATAAACATATATATATATAAACATAATTATTTACGTGTGTGTGCATATATATATATATATATATATATAAACATATTTATTTACATGTGTGTGTGTGTGTATATATATATATATATCATGGTGTATTATATAGTGTATAGTAGATTAGTTATTTCAGAGTTGTCGAAAAACAATATCCAGATGTTGACCTGACAAGCATATTACGAGAGGACACTTTTGTAATTTGATCCCATAGAAACCCATGGGTTCAGCACAGAATACTTTTTGATGCAGCTCATAAACATGGTGTGAATGGAGCTAAGAAATTCAGCTATTCTGATACCACTGAACCAATATTATATTGTGGTCAATACTTATATAGTTTTGCTTTAAAATGAAATAATCACACAAGTGAATATGCAGCGCTCTGTTCATATAGATACAACACAGACAGTCACAAGAGGACTTAACAACGCATTACAAGATGTAAGGAAAATCTCATCTCAGAACAGTATGTCACTGTCAGCTCTGAAAACTCCCAAGGAGTATTCCAGATAGAAAACATCCAACTGTAACCAGAGCCAGTTGGAGAAACGTAGATCCAAGTATAGTAATTCAGGAAAATCACTGACAACATTTAAATGCTATTTAAATTTATGATCCCTTTGTTGCCACTCTTGCTTGGAAGCCAAGATCTCTATATATCATGCAAGTTGCTCATTGTATATATAGTGACTAACAATAAAAATATACAAAAAGGAATATATCACCATTAAATTATTAAAACATGAAGATGTATGTGAGCACAGTGCTCCCCTCATGACATATATTTACTCAGAGTGTTAATAAAAGCTCTAAACCGTCTTTTAAAATTAAAAGTATGTGCTTGTGTATAAATAATACAAGATAGATCTCAAATTGACTCACCAAACCCGGAGAATGGGTGGGAAATACAGCAGTGGATGTTTGTAGACCGGAGTTTCACCACCTTTTCTCCTGTTTATAGATTGGCCGGACCCTATGATGAAGTACGAATCATTGTGGTCATCATCACTGGTCTTCGTAATGGAAGCATGATCAGGACTGGAAACAGCAAAAAGAATCAATCAACCAGTTGTGGAAAAAAGAGGTGGACAGTCATGATTTAAAGTCTAAATGGTTTGTAAATCTATGGGGGCATGTAACTACAACATGGTGGCTTACCAGATCTGATAGTCCACCATTCTGTGAGTTCTTAGCTGGTCTTAGTCCTGAAACATATAAATGACTACGTGATGAAAACTGAATAGGTTTAACTCCAATAATCTTGGGATCCTTAGCAGTCTACATCCTTGTGTCTTATGAAGAATGGATCTCCATAAAATGATATCCTTTTATGCAGCCATTAGTTGTTCTTCGATGGCAGCGGAGCTTTGTATTTTAGGGAATATAGATTCAAAATTAATTTCCCACAACAGACATTTAAGGCAAATACACTAGGTATAACATAAAGTCTGACAGACTGGAAATCCAAGGATTAGGTGTCCAATCTTTATATGCAGCAGAGCAAAGGGACAGTCCCCTTTCTGACTTAATTGATGTTCTACTGTCTGGATACGTTATCACAAGTTCCATCCAGTGGCATCTGATGCATGCACATTGAAGTAAGGTGGGCTTGCCTTGGTTGCATTTGTGCACTGTGCATTTGCTAGATGCTGCTGACGGTTGTTTGTGAAGACCTACCAGGCCTATTAGGTCTTAGTCAAGCCAGAAAAGGGAACAGGGTGTGTGACTCTTCATGAGAAGGGCTCCCCCCCTATGACTCCTCGCTGACATTTTAATACAGCTTTTTCATGCATTATACCAATTCTCTCAACTATACAGAAGATTACTGTGAACCTGTCAACATCCTGGAAAACAGGTTGGTGGCTGTTAGGGGCCTACATCCTCATGATAAGTTCTTTTTGAAGGAGGTGTGCAAGAATGTTTTTTTTTGGGGGGGCAAATTTCTCCCCCCATTCTGCCCAGCGTCAGGGCCCTGTTCCTTCTCCTGCAGGCCTGCGATGCTCCACTGGGCTCCAGAGACGTTAACATCCAGTATGACATTGTCGTAGCTAATCACAGGCCGTGGCAGTGTCCAGCTGGAGGTGAACTAAAACTCATGATGTCTGCATACTACTAATAATCATGACTTTTTATAACTTACCAAATGGACTAAAGATAAGTGAAATTCTTGAAATTAATTTTGTCTCCAATTAGGCACATTTTTCAAAAAATTGGGATCTAAAACGATTCTACCCAACACAAATAGGCTCTAATTGCCCTGAAAAAATAGTATATAACACTAAATATAGGACTAGAAATGAGCAAACCTGGAGAGAGAAATAGAGCAAGAGACGATTGGCAGAGATGCTTTCCTGCCCTTTAAACATGGGTATATAGCAAAGCTAGAAAAATTGTTCTTTCAGGACAAAAACCCCTTTATCAGAGACCTTGGGGCAGCCGCATGTGGATTGCAAGGCTATTCACTTGAATGAGGTCCGCGATCCGCACCGCAAAAAAGTAGTGCATGCACTACTTTTTTGCGGTGCGGAGGCACGGGCAAAAACACCACGGAAGCACTCCATCTCTGGATTTGCAAACCCATTCAAGTGAATGAGTCCGCATCCGTAATGCACACGGCTGGTGACCCGTGTATTGTGGAAACGCCGTACGCGGTCTGAAGCACGGGCATGGAGCCCTTACGTTCATGGGCATGAACCCTAACGCAGATAATCACTGACAACATTTAAATGCTATTTAAATTTATGATCCCTTTGTTGCCACTCTTGCTTGGAAGCCAAGATCTCTATATATCATGCAAGTTGCTCATTGTATATATAGTGACTAACAATAAAAATATACAAAAAGGAATATATCACCATTAAATTATTAAAACATGAAGATGTATGTGAGCACAGTGCTCCCCTCATGACATATATTTACTCAGAGTGTTAATAAAAGCTCTAAACCGTCTTTTAAAATTAAAAGTATGTGCTTGTGTATAAATAATACAAGATAGATCTCAAATTGACTCACCAAACCCGGAGAATGGGTGGGAAATACAGCAGTGGATGTTTGTAGACCGGAGTTTCACCACCTTTTCTCCTGTTTATAGATTGGCCGGACAATATGATGAAGTACGAATCATTGTGGTCATCATCACTGGTCTTCGTAATGGAAGCATGATCAGGACTGGAAACAGCAAAAAGAATCAATCAACCAGTTGTGGAAAAAAGAGGTGGACAGTCATGATTTAAAGTCTAAATGGTTTGTAAATCTATGGGGGCATGTAACTACAACATGGTGGCTTACCAGATCTGATAGTCCACCATTCTGTGAGTTCTTAGCTGGTCTTAGTCCTGAAACATATAAATGACTACGTGATGAAAACTGAATAGGTTTAACTCCAATAATCTCGGGATCCTTAGCAGTCTACATCCTTGTGTCTTATGAAGAATGGATCTCCATAAAATGATATCCTTTTATGCAGCCATTAGTTGTTCTTCGATGGCAGCGGAGCTTTGTATTTTAGGGAATATAGATTCAAAATTAATTTCCCACAACAGACATTTAAGGCAAATACACTAGGTATAACATAAAGTCTGACAGACTGGAAATCCAAGGATTAGGTGTCCAATCTTTATATGCAGCAGAGCAAAGGGACAGTCCCCTTTCTGACTTAATTGATGTTCTACTGTCTGGATACGTTATCACAAGTTCCATCCAGTGGCATCTGATGCATGCACATTGAAGTAAGGTGGGCTTGCCTTGGTTGCATTTGTGCACTGTGCATTTGCTAGATGCTGCTGACGGTTGTTTGTGAAGACCTACCAGGCCTATTAGGTCTTAGTCAAGCCAGAAAAGGGAACAGGGTGTGTGACTCTTCATGAGAAGGGCTCCCCCCCTATGACTCCTCGCTGACATTTTAATACAGCTTTTTCATGCATTATACCAATTCTCTCAACTATACAGAAGATTACTGTGAACCTGTCAACATCCTGGAAAACAGGTTGGTGGCTGTTAGGGGCCTACATCCTCATGATAAGTTCTTTTTGAAGGAGGTGTGCAAGAATGTTTTTTTTTGGGGGGGCAAATTTCTCCCCCCATTCTGCCCAGCGTCAGGGCCCTGTTCCTTCTCCTGCAGGCCTGCGATGCTCCACTGGGCTCCAGAGACGTTAACATCCAGTATGACATTGTCGTAGCTAATCACAGGCCGTGGCAGTGTCCAGCTGGAGGTGAACTAAAACTCATGATGTCTGCATACTACTAATAATCATGACTTTTTATAACTTACCAAATGGACTAAAGATAAGTGAAATTCTTGAAATTAATTTTGTCTCCAATTAGGCACATTTTTCAAAAAATTGGGATCTAAAACGATTCTACCCAACACAAATAGGCTCTAATTGCCCTGAAAAAATAGTATATAACACTAAATATAGGACTAGAAATGAGCAAACCTGGAGAGAGAAATAGAGCAAGAGACGATTGGCAGAGATGCTTTCCTGCCCTTTAAACATGGGTATATAGCAAAGCTAGAAAAATTGTTCTTTCAGGACAAAAACCCCTTTATCAGAGACCTTGGGGCAGCCGCATGTGGATTGCAAGGCTATTCACTTGAATGAGGTCCGCGATCCGCACCGCAAAAAAGTAGTGCATGCACTACTTTTTTGCGGTGCGGAGGCACGGGCAAAAACACCACGGAAGCACTCCATCTCTGGATTTGCAAACCCATTCAAGTGAATGAGTCCGCATCCGTAATGCACACGGCTGGTGACCCGTGTATTGTGGAAACGCCGTACGCGGTCTGAAGCACGGGCATGGAGCCCTTACGTTCATGGGCATGAACCCTAACGCAGATAAGAACAGCTTTTCTAGCTGCATGGCCTTAGGGGGAACCTCTGGGTGTGTACTATTTCTATTTTGGAGACCAGTTGATACACGTGGTGGCTATTGTAGGCTAGACAACACTCCTCTCGATTTCTGGGGAAAATATATGCACATTTTCATGGCCATCATCTGTTGGCATCAGAAAGGTTTAGGTAAGGTATTTATAATATCTTTCCAAGAAACCCATAGGTGAATCGACTGGTCTACAATACTGCGCAGATGTACTCAGCCTACTAGCTAGGGGCTGTCTATAATAAGAACAAGTGCCCCTTAGACAACGCATATATATGGTTGAGAAACTATGTACTAGTCTCTCTCTCTCTCTCTCTCTCTCTCTCTCTCTCTCTGAACGAACCACAAAATTTGTTTTGTATAAATTCAAACTTCTTGAATAATTACAAACAAATCATGAACTATTGGAACCAGTTCGCTTATCCTTATGTAGGACTCATATTTTATCTCTCAAAAAACAGGAAAAAAAATATAAGTCCTAGAAGACAAGAGAGACCCTTGCATAATACTCCCCTGGAAAAAACTACCTACTGCACTGATTTGTGTTTCTGATGATTTCCTTGTTTTGGCTTAAAGTAATAGATACCATAGTCACTGCTTATTGAGATCATCATCTTGAAAGGTTGTACATTGCTACAGTATATGCAGCACAATGATATTCACAGCCTTACTTGTACAGTTAAAAATGTAAAGCTATCTTCCAGGTAGACACCATAGCCACGGAGTACAGTACATTTGAAAAGAGATCAATGTCACTAGTCTGCATCTTAGGGATTATAAACCTAACTGTGTCCAAACAAATTAGACATCCATTGGTCCAATGCTTGTTTGGCCGACAGCTCTATCTCCTGACCCATCCATACACATGTATACTCGGCTTGTTTTCTCAATGGGAAGAGTGGAATACACCACTGCTAGTCATATCTGGTAGTACCTTACCTCTTTTGAGGGCAAAGATAGGTAGATGAATGTGACAGTTACAGTTGGTTATACCACATATAAATTTACTAAACAAACCGACTAAGGCTACTTTCACACTACATATAAAAGTAATATATTGTTGCATACAACAATAGTAACTAGCCCTGCGTTTTCTCCTCTCGCTCTTCCAGATGGAAGGTTTTGAGTGGGGGTTAAAAAAGTGGGAGAGGTTTGGATGGATATTATAGATATTTGTCATTGGTATTTTGTAACTCTGAAAAAAAAGAAAAATGAACAAAAGCTAGCCCTGAATTGTGGTCAGCTTGCTTCTTATGGATACTACCACTTGAAATGACCTGTGATTTAGGAAAAGAATCTGAGGTAACCATCTGCTTGAAGATTATGTGTACTGAAGGATCAGAAAGACAAATCATTTCTGGATCTACACCTGTGGGTATGATCTTAAGAAGCTACGTGAAAGTACAGAATATGTTCATATGGCTTTAATGAGGTTCTACGTGTCCTAAAGACTTCAAGGGATTTAAACTGAACTTCAACTAACAGCACAAACAGACACCCTATACCAGTAATTGTCTCTGCGAAGATGGGTAAACATTGTAATGTTGTATGAAAACGCTACTTTTGGTACTTTCATATAGTACCATAAAATTAAAACTTTGCAGTAACCTATGACAGAACCTGAGAATGTTCTTTCATTTTATGATCCTTTGTTTGTGAGTCTGAAGGCTGCAGAGAATCCTTGAACATACATGTTAATAATCATGGCCCAGAAGAAAAAAGATACTGTAACCACCTTAGCCTGAAAGCCTGATACCACATTTCTCCTGCCACTTTTCCCAGCAGTCAGATAATCACCATCAAGTCCTCCTCTAGGAAAGAGGTTGTCCAGACAGGACAATCCTTTTTATGGATTATGGGACAAATTACATTAAAATGTCTGTAATGATACACTGTGGGGCAGATTTACTAATAGTGCAGAATTTGACTAGACAGTCTAAAACGGTATCAGATTTATCAATTTGGCTAACGCTGAATGATAAATATGGTGCACCTTTAAATTGTCTATTTTTTTTTTACTACCTATTTGTTGGCTTACTTTGCATCAGAATTATACGTGAATGAAAAAAAGGCATAATCATCTCACTGATTCCACTCCTGTTCAGAGGCAACGGATTTGCAGTGGCAGCGCTCGACATTTTTTATAAAGCTGGGCACTGCTGCTGGAAGTGTCATGGTCTCCCAAGGCCTGATAATATAATTTACACCAGAAACTGTCGTATATTTGCTTTTCTAATGCACAGACTGTCAGAAATTGTATCAAATTTATTGAGACTTGCACCTCTTAATAAACTTTCTTGGTTTCATGATATGAGCACCGCACAATTATAAAATTGCTTACTGTCATGCAGTCCAATGGCTCACCACAACCACTAATCAATAAGACTTAATATAAATGAAATGATCTGCAAATAAAATAATGGTATGATAATATATTATAGAGAGTGACACAAGAGTGCAGAACCTCCATTATAGGCAATTAAGTGGTATTGCCTTATTGTATGGATGATAAAAGACAGCTGGAGATTCAGTAACCTTAGGGCTCATGCACACGGCCGTTCCGTGCATTGGGTACCGCAATTTGTGACCCCCAATGCATGGGTATCATCCATGCTTCTTCCACAGAAGGATGCAGACCCATTCAACTTGAATGGGTCCGTGATTTGTCCGCACCACAAATAAATAGAATAGGTCTGCATCCGCGATACGGTGCAAAAACGGCAGGGGCCGTATATTGCGGACTGCAATATGGGCATGGCCCGGCAACGACCTTGTGCATGAGCCCTTATAAAGAGACAAGGCCATTGATGGAACTTTTTTACAAAGTCCAAAGTGATTTCTAATGTCTACAGTAATTTACTGCTGAAGAGTGTTGTTCTTTCCAGGATCGGGAGACATTCCAGTAGTAGAGAAAAAGAACAGCAGAAACATTTCCTGTGGTTGCAGAATACAGGCACTATGTAAAAGGACTGTATACTAGGGGATTGATAAGTATTTTGTTGCCTGATATAATTGTAAAAAGGTTCTAAAGGTGGAACTCCCCTTAAAATACTGAACTCACCATTGATACAGATAATTCACACGCTTATTTTGTTTTTGTAAACATATTTTCGATATTTATATTTTGTTATATATTTTATCATGTTGTTTTTAGGTCCAACATTCTGCGCTAATTCTTTTTTTTTATATAGCTGTGTAGCGGTCAGAGCTCCCCTTTTCTGATACAAAATCCCAAATTCCCTGCTTAGACTTAGAACTAAAGCTTAATATTTTAGCCACCTGCAACCACCACTAGAGGATGCATAGGAGTCTACTGTAAGCTGTCTTGTAATTGAGTAGAGACGAGTGAATCAATTGTAACAAATCGATTTGTCTCATCAGCAGGGCTTCTTCACCTGTGAGGGGCTGTCCCCACAAATGAAGTAGCGCCCACCCCTGGCAAGATTGACAGGGCCAGACATTTATCCTGACTATGACAAATCTCTGCCTGCGCCACTGCTCTGACTAGTGAGAACAGCCCCCCACAGGTGAGAAAGCCCTGCTGACAATGAATAAACTGTTTGCATCTAGCACTTGAGCTCCCTCTAGGGGTGGCTGCAGGTAGTTAGAATATTATATTTTGATGCTATGTCTACTCAGAGGAATTGGGTCTCTAGCAGAAAAATACATCTCCACTGGTATTTTTTTTTAAATATCAGCACAAAATTTGGAAGCTATTTAAAAAAATTTTTTTTTTAGGATTGAACATTTATTTTAAGGATTGCTTCCGTAGAATAAAAAATGCAGAAGTTTTATTAATGCAAGCTTTGAAGTTTTGCTGGATCCTTTGTGTATGGAAACAAAGAGGATGATTTTATCGTTGAAGACAAACCGTTGTGAGGGGAAATGAGCAGAAGTCTAAGAATGACGGATAACTTGCTTGGGATACATGAAAAGCCTTGCAGCAGCATGCATACAGATGCTTCATGTTGCCAAGGTAAAATTCACCTATGGTTTTTCCTTTGGAAAGTATGCACCAGTAAGAATCACTGGAATCCATGGGGACTCTATCTGTCTTCTGTGTGTCTGACTTTGAATCGAGTTCATGTTGGAGGAGCAGGAGAAAAGTAACTCGCATATCATTATGGAATGTTCCAAATTCTACACTTGGGACCCACACAAATGTCTGCATCTCTACTATCTGACTTTGCCAAGCTGGACTCTCTGTAGATCCCTGATTAATGCATAGAGTCGAATATAAGAAATCAGACTGACAAGCTTGCTACGTTTGGTACAAATTGGAAGCAAATTACAGTTTGCAGAACTCTGTGAATTATGGAGAGTAATGCTGAACTTGTTCCGCCCTGGGCCATTTTGATAGAATGTACATACCGTAAAATGAGTGATTGTGTGACAAGTATGTTATTCCCGCAGTTTCTACCTTATTCTCTTGGATCTTCAGAAACCATTTAGCACAGATCAGCAATCTGAAAATGTATGAGGAAAGAGCTTGCAAATGGAAATTATCTTAAACCAATGTTCTCCAGTCTGTGTTTCTCCAGCTGTTGCACAACGACAACTCCTATTATGCCCTTAAAGTCTATTGGAAATGTTAGTCTATAAATAAAATTGCCCATGCAAATTGTAAAGCTAGCCATAGACATGAGAGATAGGTACCCCTAAGGCAATGATTTTTAAAGGGATGGTCCACCTATCTAATATGTGTGGGGGCCTCTCTTCTCTCTCCCAACAGCAGATGTCTGGGAAAGAGACATTGGGGATGTTGTATTTCAACATGGCCGTTCTTTTGTTTCTGTGGGAGATAAGCTGCTGCCAGAGGTGCGTATTCTCCTGCCCCTATAAATACAAAACTGAAGACCTGACTGTGTCTTTCTTACAAACTGTATTATCACCAAATACGTTATACACCCTCTTACTCCACCATGCCTCATTTATACATTATATTACAGGAGGCAAATAATGAATGCACTTTTATAAATGTGTTATTTCCTTCACAACACAAGATTTTACTAGCCAGGTTTTTTCCCATGTAATTGCAACATTTAACCATTTTCACAGTATATTCAGCAAAAATAATGTTAATTCTGGAAAGTTAACTATGTTTTTAACCTAAAAAAAAAACAGGCCTTTCCTTAACGTTTTTGATATATCATAGTAGAAGCACATCAAAAGTCTGGATGCGTAGGGGTTCTGAGTGCTATGACTCCCACGGATCGCTAGAATGAAAAGAGAGAATCATTGTATATCGCTCTTTCTTCTCGCTGTAGGAGAAAGGCTCAACAGATGTCTATGGGCCCATCTCAATTCTATACTTTGAAGTGAGGAGAGAGAGCGCAATATGCAAGCAATTCTCTCTCCTCGTACTAGCGATCGCTGAGGATCCCAGCACCACCAATCAAAGCTTTTGAAAACTCAGCAACCCACTTTTTAATGATTAACACATGTGGTAGTTAAACAATTTAAACTTTTCAAAGTTTTAACTTTTTTAACTTCACTTAGGGAGCACTATGTAAATAATAACACATATATATATATATATATATATATATATATATATATCTTCTATATATAAAAATAAGTTTCTGTCTGTTCTTTATGCGTGACTAAATGACTGGACCTATCTTCACCAAATTTGGCACACAGGTACATCAGGTGACCGGGAAGGTTTTAGACGGGGTCTCAGCTCTCTGGGACGTACCGTTCCTGATATATTCCCCAAAAAATGACCTGCATAAGCCATAGAGCAGAAGGCTTAGAAGGTGAGATGTGGGCCACAGTACCAAGCCAGTCCTACTCTCAGCACACTCCCTAGACTTCCTCTAGTAATGACCAGGCCTGTGGCCTTGCATTACTGTTTCCCTGTGCCATTTGTACCCTGACAAATATAGTGGCCTGTGGCCTATGAAGGTGAACAGCAAGACAGGGAGCCATGGGCTCCCATGCCTTGCCGCAATATCCTGAGGATAGAGATACAGTTGTATTCACTGATCAGGTGCATAAGTACCTGATGCACCCAGCGGCAGTGAGGAGGGCTCAGGTGGCCATTGGCCCACCTGATAATTTCACTGTAGAGTCTTTGTCCAGTCCGCAATTGTCTTCGAAGAATCCCATAAAAAGGTTTGATACTACTGTGTGGGCAACATATGTAAAGAGGGTTTAAAGCCAAACATCCCTCAAAGTCATGCAGCAACATTTTAGATCCTGCAGCAATTAGTTACTTTTAGGAAAAGTTCAGTTTTAAATATATTGGTCAACTTTTCAGGAAATTCACGATTCATTCTGTGACATTTCCTTTTGTCAGTAATATACAGGACTATTTGGACATAGCTGTGCTCTCTATTTTCATTTGGCTACATTTTTTTAAATGATTTTCTATATTTAACTTAGAATGAACTTGATGATATTGTAATTCATGTGAATTGTTCGGAAAATGTTACATAATAAAAACACTAAATAAAAAGTTACTACAAAGATAAGAAAATAATGTATTTAGCAGGAAAGAACGTTGTGTAATTCACACTAAATTATCCATAAAAACCCCATTATTGTCATATAACGTTTATATGGACATCAAATGTTTGTGTTCTCCATCCCTGCCGTGTGGAACCTGGCATTTTCTTGTACAAGTAACGGCTTTGCTGTGTTTTTTTTAAGTTTATTACAGGGTATGAAATCACAATGAATGCTGCGCATCTATCTGGCATTCTTTGTTTTCATGCGGCTTCTAAAATAACTTTTCATAAGCAATTGCAATTTCGGATGGTTAAACCTGCATGCGATTCACCGATGATGAGTTGTAATTCCATACAGTGTCAACAACCAGCCACCACAATAAAGATAAAAATAAAATTAAAAAGCTGCGTTACATGACATGTTCCACAGGGGAAGCATTGCATACAGTCAGGAAGTGTGGAAAAAACACCTCCAGGCAATGTCACTGCAAATGGCAATAAGAGGCACAGTAGTTGTAATGTTACCAGGTAATCTGATGACCTGAGGCTGAGCCATGTAATAATGTCATTCTCTCTCTTTGCTGTTAATTATAATGATCGTGCTGTTTCTGTGCTCTTATATTTAGCATTGGCTGCAAGAAATCTGCATCAGCTCTCTATAGTGCAGATAGCAGAACATATTATCTGTTTTTTATATCGCTGACATTTTCCACATTAGCTCATTTACTTCATTTACTCCATGGGACACACAATGCACCCATGTTTTATCAAGGTTATTGAAAGACCCATATAAACTCGGGTTGGGAAGAGAGGACATTATGCCCACTATTCATAAGCTAGTGTGTTTGTTGAATATATGGCTTTAATGTTGTGTGGTATTGATGCAAACCTTAGATGTGCAAATAATTTGACATTTTCCTAGAGGAAATGCAGTTCAATAACCCTTAAAGGGGTTTTCCAGTATTCAGCGGGCCTTACAAACCCTTCTTAATTACTCATATCTCGCCTGTAGAAAAAAGTTTGCAATATACTTACCATCTCAAAGTTGCACTCCTCGCCCCAAGTTTATTTAGATCTAAGCATAGCATTGTGGATGTGCGAACCAGTTCTGTTTTTCTCCACTTGATATATTAAAAGTAGGTGTGCACACGTGTGGGCCCTCAGAATCAATACCTCTGATGAGTCCAAGGTACCTCAATCTGACAATGAACTCTAGCTCTATCCTGAATTCACTAATGCCCCCACAATGCAAAATGTCGTGCAAGGATAGCCGGCAAATGTTATACAGTAATACTTATATCATATGCATCAATTCAATTCTTGTTACATTTACATCTGTAAGAAATGCTTGCAGGTAGCCACAAAAATTATATTTTAGCATTCCAAGGGTTAAAGGTAAACATCAAGGGCAACTGTGCTTCTGGTATCTCTACCATGTCTTTAACCTTCCTGCAAAAGGAAGGTGAAATCTGGAATTCTGCATGTTGAAGTGTTGCTAATTAATCTTCATGGGCCTTAATTAGCCAAGCATCATTATTTATCATCTGGAGTTGTCAGATTGTGAGCTAGAGAGTCTAGAGAAATAATTATCACAAACTTAGATGTTATACGAAGATGTCTTTTGCTCTTCCAGGTGAGAAGCAGCAGTAGTAACGTAGTTATGTTACCGGTGTATTTTAATTTCTTAATCAATGTATTAATCTGATTTAATAATAAATATCCTACATAACTGTGCACTGGGAGTAATGAGCTATATATCGGGTCCATTATTTGAAGATATATTATGAATGTAGTAACTAGAGATGAAGGAATCAAAGCTGATGAAGTGGAATTCGATCCGAATTTCAGGAAAAATTTGATTCACAACGAATGCCAATTTCCACGCGCTTCGTGGTAACGAATCGCTAAAATGGTGGCTAAAATGGTGGCTACACATGTGAGGACATGGGGCAAGGAACTCTGGGAAGGCGGGATGACCCATAATGTCATGAATGCAGCCAATCAGCAGCCAGCCAACCCTGTGATGTCACAGCCCTATAAATATGATGGCCATCTTTGAGTCAGACATTTTCCAGCATTCTGAGTGCAGGGACAGACGTGAGAAGGCACTAGGTACAGCAATAGGAAAAACCTCCTTGTGAAAAACAAAAGAAATGAAAAAACGATTTATAGGTGCAGGGAAAGGATAGGAAGGAATCATTTTACAGCATCTTAGAGCAGGGAAAGACGTCAGAAGGCGCTAGGGACAGTGCTATAAAAGCGATTTACAAGTGCAGGGAAAGATTATTTGAGGATCCAAATAGCCATTATACTGTACAGCTCTGTCATTCCAGCAATTTGTTCTTGTTATTTGGGTGCAAGTGCTATGTTTAAAAGCCTTAAGTGGATTATTTCAGTACAAAAAGAAAAATATTCACGCACTTCACTGTTGTAGTTATTTGTGGTGAAAGTGTTTAGTGGCCTATTTCAGTGTAAAAATTAAAATATATACGCACTTCACTGTTGCAGTTATTTGTGGTCAAAGTGTTTAGTGGCCTAGTTCAGTACAAAAATAAAAATATATTCTGAGGTCACTTCTGCAGTTCTATGTGTTGAAAGCGTTTAGTGGCCTATTTCAGTACAGAAAGAAAATATATAGGCATTTCACTGTTGCAAAAATTTGTGGCAAAATCTTTTAGTGGCCTATTTCAGTACAGAAAGAAATATATATATATATATATATATATATATATATATATAAAAAAAGAAACGTTTGGCAGCACCAATTCACACCATAAAAGCGGGTGCTATGTCCAGGGAATTTCACTGCTTACCCTTATAAATAGTCGGAAAAGGACAGCAACTCCAATAATACCAAAAAGATTATTTATTGGGCCACAGTGGCACAGTGAGGCGACGTTTCGGCTCAAAATCCAGAGCCTTTCTCAAGCAACAAAACACAAGTGGAAGTGCACATTATAAATGGGTGTACATAATTATAAAAAATGACAATGATCAATAATCACAATTAGTGTATAAATCAATAAATAAATGCATACATAATAGTTTCAAAAGTGGCAATATGTAAAGACAGATCCAGTGATTTATTGTTATATTCACAATCTACAACAGAGTAATATAAACTAGGACACAAAAGCAGCAACCAGCACAAAAGAGAGGCCGCACCAGACGTGGTGGCCGTAGACACCGACGAACCTCCAAAATTGCGCAACAACAAAGTCCGTGCACAAGGCAACAAAGTACAGACGCACAGGAAGAAATAACTGTTATTAACCTATCATCCAAAATGCTTACTCCCATACAAGTAAGTGTCCTGAATAGGGGACTGACTTTCTGTCCTTCGACCCCACTGAATGCATTTGACTTAGATGTGGATTTGTCTGCCTTTTTTCGCAGGATCAAACTAAAAGCATGGTTTTGTGATAAGATGCGAACCAACACAACCCATCAGAGTGAACTCACGCTGGGGAGTCTTGGTTTACATCTTAAAAGTAATTTTACTCCTGTGGTAGGCGAGTCTGCCATTGATGCGTATATAACCGCTGTAAAATCTGAAGTGTTGCAGTACAAACAATCGTGCAACACTAAGAAGTTCAAGAACCCCAATCTCACTTGTCTTGAGATTGAGGCTATTGAACAGTTGAGAAATGACCCCCTCCTTACTGTGAAACCCGCAGATAAGGGGGGAGGGATTGTAGTTCTTGATACCGCCAAGTACATCGCGGAGATCAGACGCCAGCTGGGCGATACTGAAGTGTATCTAGCACTTCAGACTGATCCAAAATTTGAGATTGCTAGAGCTATCCAAAAATGTCTAAATAATGCAGTTATAGCTGGCATCATTGACAGTGATCTCGCGGAGTTCTGTATTGTTAATCATCCCGTTACACCAGTACTTTATGTACTTCCTAAGGTACATAAATCATTGGTCGACCCTCCAGGTCGTCCGATAGTATCGGGTTCAGACTCTATTTTTAGTAACATCTCCATTTTTTTAGACAAACTCCTACATAACTATGCCAGTGGGGCGGAGTCCTACATTCAGGACACTACTGATTTCTTGTGTAAACTAGGGGATGTGGAATGTGATGTTACAGGGAATATTATTCTGGCGTCATTTGATGTGACATCCTTATATACATCAATCAATCATGATCTTGGTATCGGGTCGGTTAGGCGTATGTTGGATTTATCATCCCTTACTGCTGATGCATGTGATTTTGTGATTGACCTTTTGAATATTATCCTTAGACAGAATTATTTCCTGTTTCAGAATATATTCTAAAAACAAATCAGGGGTGTGGCGATGGGGTCCCATGTGGCCCCCACGTACGCCAATATTTTTATGAGGCGTTTTGAGGAGGATGTCATCCATGTATCCCACCACAGCAGGAATATCCTGAGGTGGTGGAGATACATCGACGACATCTTCCTCATATGGACTGGTGACTGCTCTGAGCTATTGGAGTTTCAAAGCTATTTGAATGGCATTAATGAAGAGTTACAATTTACTCTCATATACTCCAATACTGAAATCCAATATACCTGGACACTACTGTCATGTATCATGAAGGTCGGTTACAAACTAGGCTATTTACTAAACCTACTGACAAAAACACCCTCTTGCACTTTCAGAGTAGCCATCCGCGGAACATGGTAAAGCACCTCCCCTTTTCCCAGTTCCTCAGGGCCAAAAGGATTATCTCTGACCCTGGCATATTGGATAAATCACTGGAAATTATGGTGGAAAAGTTCAGACATAGAGGCTACCCTCCCGAGTTGCTATCATCCCAAGTGGACCGTGTCCAAAATTTGGATAGAGATGACACACTAAAGAGAAGGGAAAGACAGGGTCCCCACAATAGGATCCCCTTCATTACAAAATATACGGAACATAGTGGTATGATTAATCGTATCATTATTAAACATTGGGGTATCTTGGGGGGTTGCCTCAGTCAGGTACCAGAATTTAAATCTCCTCCACTATTTTCTTATAAAAGATCCAGAAATTTATGTGACCAACTAGTTCGTGCTGATATAGGTCCTGGACCTGGTTTGACACAGACATCTTTGACACAACGTAGCATTGGATGTTTCCCGTGTCTTAGTTGTGTCAATTGTAAACATATCTGTAAAGGAAAAATTTTCATACATCCGCTGACTGATGTGAGATACCCAATTTCTTTCTATCTCACCTGTAATTCTAATTTTGTGGTCTACGTCCTGAGTTGCCCCTGTAAACTACTGTACGTAGGTGAGACATCTACGGATCTTAAAACCAGATTAAACAATCACCGCTCCACTATTAGGAAAAAACGTCGGGATCTACCCATCCCTAAACACTTTGTGGAGATGAATCACACAGAACACCAATTAAAATGCTGGATTATAGATCATATTCCTTTGCCCAGACGAGGAGGTAATAGGAATCTATTACTGAAGAGGAAAGAGTTATTTTGGAAACATACGTTGAATACATTGAGACCTAATGGCCTCAATGTGGATTTCAATCTAGGGGTTTGTACATGAAGGAGTGGTTTGCCCTATGATGTTATGTACTATCTGTTATTCGGCTTTCGTTTGGTTGTAGGTATTAATAAAACACAAATGCTACTATAAGATCTAACCTACAATTTTATTTCTTTCTCTAAATAAATATTTTTCATCTTATATTGCAGATGATTGGTTGATACAAGAAGAGGAGTTATGGAATGACTATGCTGTCCTGCCACATTGAGATACACCGTGTTCCACATTTTGACTGTGCCCATAATTTAGCTATACTTGGATTGAATTGCGTATTGGGGTCAGGCTGTGTTCCGATACATCCCATAAATCTTTCATATAGTACGTACTTATAAGGAGAACCCTGTATATGGCATCTTTAGGAGGCGTTATTGGGGCGGCACTTGTTGCGCGATCGGTACGGGGGTGTCGATCGAGGGCTTATCGCACGCCCACTGTAGGGATACCATGACCCCTTGACAGGGTTGCGTGGATCCCTCGTTTTGCCTTCAGATTAGCCACATAGTATATATATTAATTAATGATGGGCAATTGTCCAGTATCAAATATGGCGTGTCTGCGGTCGCAGCATTGTGAGCATGCGCATGAAAAGTAATGGAGACTCTGTACTCCGCGGCGCAGGTAGTGACGTGGGACGCCGTAATTAGGCGTAGTATGACGTGAACTTGCCGGGACGGATCTTGACGCCTGCGCATTCCATCAGGTTAGACGCCAACTGTGGCCATTGTGGACATGTGGATACTTGCTGACCCTGCGGTAGGTCACCATTGAACCTTCTTACTCCTCCTTGTTTTTAGTTAATGGGATTAAAGATATCTGAAGCAGCTGATGTATATTGGTGCCACTTATATTTATATTTTGCATTAAATAAGTTTATATTACTCTGTTGTAGATTGTGAATATAACAATAAATCACTGGATCTGTCTTTACATATTGCCACTTTTGAAACTATTATGTATGCATTTATTTATTGATTTATACACTAATTGTGATTATTGATCATTGTCTTTTTTATAATTATGTACACCTATTTATAATGTGCACTTCCACTTGTGTTTTGTTGCTTGAGAAAGGCTCTGGATTTTAAGCCGAAACGTCGCCTCACTGTGCCACTGTGGCCCAATAAATAATCTTTTTGGTATTATTGTTGTTGCTGTCCTTTTCCGACTATATATATATATATATATATATATATATATATAAGCATTTCACTGTTGCAGTTATTTGTGGTGAAATCGTTTAGTGGCCTATTTCAGTTCAAAAATAAAAATATATTCTCAGTTCACTTCTGCAGTTATATGTGTTGAAAGCGTTTAGTGGCCTATTTCAGTACAAAAAGAAAAATATATACGCACTTCACTAATGCAGTTATTTGTGGTGAAAGCGTTTAGTGGCCTTTTTCAGTACAAAAATTTTAATACATACGCACTTCACTGTTGCAGTTATTTGTGGTGAAAGCGTTTAGTGTCCTATTTTAGTACAAAAAAATATATATATGCGCACTTCACTGTTGCAGTTATTTGTGGCGAAATCTTTTAGTGGCCTATTTCAGTACAAAAAGAAAAATATATACGCACTTCACTGCTGCAGTTATATGCGGTGAAAGCGTTTAGTGACTTATTTCAGTACAAAAATTTAAATAGATACATACTTCACTGTTGCAGTTATTTGTGGTGAAAGCGTTTAGTGGCCTATTTCAGTACAGAAAGAAAAAATATATATATAAGCATTTCACTGTTGCAGTTATTTGTGGTGAAAGCGTTTAGTGGCCTATTTCAGTACAAAAATAAAAATATATTCTCAGTTCACTTCTGCAGTTATATGTGTTGAAAGCATTTAGTTGCCTATTTCAGTACAAAAATAAAATATATACGCACTTCACTACTGCAGTTATATGTGGCGAAATCTTTTAGTGGCCTATTTCAGTACAGAAAGAAAAATATATATATGTACTTCACTGTTGTAGTTATTTGTGGTGAAAGCGTTTCGTGGCCTATTTCAATACAAAAATAAAAATATATTCGCAGTTCACTTCTGCAGTTATATGTGGTGAAAGCGTTTAGTGTACAGACTGAAAAGAATGGCGTGGTATTAGCAGGAGGTGCTCAAACCCACATGCAGTCGTGCATATATATAGGGGAGCAAATCCTACACTTGTGGCCCATTGCTAATGACGATCCTCAGCAAAAATGCATACGGTGGAGGATGCCCGCAGCGAACCACAAGTACCACAATAGACATCCTACACAAGATAGCAATTATGTGGATGTGATAATCAATATAACAAAATATTAGCAAAAACAGGTGCACTCTGCGGTCTTACTAAACCCTCAAACTGATTTTAAAATTGAGAGATTAGAAAACATGTCGTACGGTGCAGGACATGTCTGAGCCCAGGCACCACGCCAAGGTTTCTCAAGTAGCCCGGGACCTAACACTCTCCTACCTGAGCCGTATGGGCAATACCAGGAGCCAGTGGGCAAATTACAGGAGGATGAGGCCGACTCACAAACAACTAACCAGTTACCTCCAGCATGTAACCATGCTTGCAATGGGAGGAGGGAGGAGTCTGCGAGTCCCACTCAAGATTGGCTGATATCTCCCAGGCCTCACAGGTGCACCTAAATGTGGCATTTTTAAATGTGCCTGTTTTCCATCTACAGGCCACATTTAGGTGCACCTGTGAGGCCTGGGCCATATCAGACAGTCTTGAGTGGGACTCGCAGACACCTCCCTCCTCCCATTGCAAGCATGGTTACATGCTGGAGGTAACTGGTGAGTTGTTTGTGAGTCGGCCTCATGCTCCTGTAATTTTCCCACTGGCTCCTGGTATTGCCCATACGGCTCAGGTAGGAGAGTGTTAGGTCCGGGGCTACTTGAGAAACCTTGGCGTGGTGCCTGGGCTCAGACATGTCCTACACCGTAGGACATGTTGGCTAATCTCTCAATTTTAAAATCAGTTTGAGGGTTTAGTAAGACCGCAGAGTGCACCTGTTTTTGCTATTATTTTGAAATCTTTTAGTGGCCTATTTCAGTACAGAAAGAAAAAAATATATATAAGCATTTCACTGTTGCAGTTATTTGTGGTGAAAGCGTTTAGTGGCCTATTTCAGTACAAAAATAAAAATATATTCTCAGTTCACTTCTGCAGTTATATGTGTTGAAAGCATTTAGTGGCCTATTTCAGTACAAAAAGAAAAATATATACGCACTTCACTGCTGCAGTTATATGTGGTGAAACAGTACAAAAATTAAAATAGATACGCACTTCACTGTTGCAGTTATTTGTGGTGAAAGCGTTTAGTGGCCTATTTCAGTACAAAAATAAAAATATATGCGCACTTCTCTGTTGCAGTTATTTGTGGTGAAAACGTTTAGTGGCCTATTTCAGTGCAAAAAGAAAATTATATATATGCACTTCACTGTTGTAGTTATTTGTGGTGAAAGCGTTTAGTGGCCTATTTCAGTACAAAAATAAAAATATATTCTCAGTTTACTTTTGCAGTTATATGTGTTGAAAGTGTTTAGTGGCCTATTTCAGTACAGAAAGAAAAATATATATACACACTTCACTGTTGCAGTTATTTGTGGTGAAAGCGTTTAGTGGCCTATTTCAGTACAAAAATAAAAATATATTCTCAGTTTACTTCTGCAGTTATTTGTGTTGAAAGCGTTTAGTGGCGTATTTCAGTACAAAAAGAAATATATACGCACTTCACTGTTGCAGTTATTTGTGATGAAAGTGTTTAGTGGCCTATTTTAGTGCAAAAAAGAAAAATATATACAGACTTCACTGTTGCAGTTATTTGTGGTGAAAGCATTTAGTGGCCTATTTCAGTACAAAAAGAAAAATATATACGCACTTCACTGTTGCAGTTTTTTGTGGTGAAAGCATTTAGTGGCCTATTTCAGTACAAAAAGAAACATACATACGCACTTCACTGTTCCAGCTATATGTGGTGAAAGCATTTAGTCGCCTATTTCAGTACAAAAAGATAAATATATTCATCGCTTTTAGTGGTGTTTTAATTTGCTTTTAATTTATTTAGTTCAGCTAAAAGTATGTCAGACAGATAAGTGCCAGGCCACGCACAGAGGAGTGGCAGAGTCCTTAATGTTTCTGGCGCAGGCAGAGGTCGTAGCAGAGTATGGGGGCATGGCGGTAGGAGTCGCAGCAAGAGGCCTGAGCCCCTGATGTCATCTAGCGGTCGTGTCTTGACCAGCAACCCAGCGGTTCTTGATTGGTTAACTCGGTCATCCACTTCATCCCAAGTGACATCAGGCACCCCCAGCTAACAGTCAATGGGTTCATCAGACACAACCCTTAGTTGGCATGGCCCGGGAGCAGGCCCTGTGCCGTCACAGTCCTCAACCTGCCTCTGTCCTTTGCTATTTTCTCAGCCACAGAAGTATTGTATGCTGTGGGTTCAGCTCCATTATACAGCGAGGATGAGCTACTAGCGGACAGTCAGCAGCTACTGCCCAGCCAAGATCTGGAGGAGACATCCGCTGCTTCCTCCGCTAGGCGGGCAAGTAGTGATGAGGAGAGTGGCATGGGAAGTAGTGTTGAAGACACTACTCAATGATGATGAAGCCGATCGCACTTGGGAGCCGAGTGCAGAAGTGGCTTCATTATCATCAGGATAAGAGGGTAGCAGCTTGCCCGTCAGGCAGCGGCTGAGCCAGCAAGGTGGTAGCATGGCTGGGAGTCAGCAGGGTGGCAGCAATGGGAGATCGGGAGCCAAACGTGCCCCGGGTAGACCACCTGCTTCGCCGCAGCCTACCTGCCCGGGAAAGTAGTGGTGCAGGGGTTCACGGAGGCAGCGGCGGTAGCAGTCAGTGTTGGGGGGGAAATCACCTACTCAGTGGTGTGGCAGTTCTTTGTTAAGCAGAAGTTGAAGCGTGGCCAGGGTGCCAATGTTGGCACCACGGACTTGCGTCAACATATGCAGCGTCACTATGAAGTGGCCTGGGAGAACCATGGTTCCGATGTGGTGGTCCAGCCTGCTGCAGCTACCGTTGCATCACCCAGTGGCACGCACCCGGTTTCAGCCAGTCAAGGCTCCACCACCTCAGCCAAAGGGAGCTCTGTCATTCCCATCTTCTGCTGGTCCAGATACTCCTGCTCCTCCTCCTCCTACTCCTCGTCAGTCATTTCGTCAGCAATTGATCACCAAAGCAATTGCCAAGAGACAACAGTATGCGTGCATGCTTCCAACGGCGCAGAACCTGAATGTTGTCCTGTCCAAGTTGCTGGTTCTGCGGTCCCTCCCTTTCCAAGTGGTGGACTCTGCACCTTTCAGAGAACTGATGGCTTGTGCCGAGCCGAGGTAGAGAGTCCCAAGCTGTCATTTATTTGCGAAAAAGGGAGTACCAGCCCTGCAGAGAACTGATGGCTTGTGCCGAGCCGAGGTGGAGAGTCCCAAGCTGTCATTTTTTTGCGAAAAAGGCAGTACCACCCCAGCACAAATATGTAGAACAGAAGGTGGGCCAGTCCTTGAGCCTGTCGTGTCTGCCAAAGTGCACGGTAGCGCCGACGGGTGGAGCTGTAACTACGGTCAGTGACAATACATGTCCTTTACGGCCCACTGAGTGAATGTGGTTCCTGCACAGCCACACCAGCAACTTGGCCAGGTGACGCCGATTCCACCTCAACATTCTCACTATGTTGGTCCAGCGACAATGTCCGCCTCTGCCTCCTCATCCTCCACCATGTCCTCAGCCTCTTCTGCAGGGACAAGTCATAGTGCACCTCCAGCATACCACATGTGCAGGGCATGGCGGTGTCACGCTGTTCTGCAACTGGTTTGCCTTGGTGAACGGAGTCACACAGGAGAGGAACTGCTCTGTCTGATTCATCAAAAAATCTAATCCTGGCTTTCTCCGCGTCAACTGAAAATCGGAACCATGGTGACCGACAATGGGAAGAACATGGTGTCGGCACTGCTTCAAGGAAGGCTGAGCCATGCGCCCTCCATGGCACACATGTTCAATCTGGTTGTCAAGCGGTTCCTTAAGTCTTCCACCTATCTGCAAGATATCCTAAAAATGGTCAAGAAAATTTGCATGCACTTCAGCCACTCAAACACCATAAAGCACACCCTCCTTGAGCTGCAGCGGCAGACCGGTATCCCCCAACATAGTGTCATGAATACAGGGGAGGGGAGGGATACAGAACTAGGCCTCAAAGCTAGGGAGAGGGAAAAGGTCACCTCCTAGGAAGCCCCTAAACCTGGCCTTGACTCCTGTCAGTATGTATAGACCCTGAAGGTGGAAAAATACATACGCCGTAAACTGGACCCTAGGAGCCCTGAAATGCCCTAGGAAGTGGCAGGGAATGAGACTACTGGTTCCTTAGCAGGTGAACAAACCAGCGTCTCCCTGAGGCCTAGTAACAACAAGCACAGGGGAACAACCAAATACAAGGATTAGTACAACTTATCTTATAGAAAATGGATGAGCAGGAACACAGGTAAGGTCCATACACCAACTCTTCCAAATCCAAGCAGAGAATATGAACCGCATGGTATGAAGTTTGAGACCAAACTAAGTAGGGAATGCAGTAATGACCATGGGCTGCACCTGACAAGGTGTGGTCATTACCAAACCACAACACTGAGAATCAAGAGACTGTCAGTTAACCTCACTGCAATCAGTCTCTCCGATCGTCTAACCTCTGTCGCAGAGGGTACCATGAGACATAGGCTGATATGCGACGTTTTCCACCCGTTGGAATTCCACCTTTCATATCTTGGACCGACTATACGAACAGAGAAAGGCCATCAACGATTTATTAATGATGCAAACGGATAAGGGTACTGTCCTGTGTAACTTCAATGTCAGCCAGTGGCAGCACATACGTGACACCTGCCATTTTCTCAGGCTCTTTGAGGACGCCACGTTATTTGTCAGTCGCCAGGACTATGGGATGAATTACATCATTCCACTGCTTCTTGTCCTGGAACAGATGGTGGTAAAAATGGCTGGTGAGGGGACTGGAGACGTGGCGCCTAGATCTCAAGGCCACATGAGCTCTGTGGAGGCTGAACTGGAAGAGGAGGGGGACATTGGAGCACAGGCAATGTGTAGCCAAATGAGTGGTTTTTCTACTCAGGTGACAAGAGAGGAGGAGCAGGAGCAGCCAGAGGAGCTACAGGGCGATCAGGAAGATGAGACAGAGGACCCAGACACACCGTGGCAGTATGCAGTAGAGATGGAGGCAGGGAGTCCCTCCGAGTCACTTGCACAAATGGCCTGATGCATGCTCACTTGCTTGCGTAGTGACAGCCAAATTGTCACCATTCGGCAGAGGGATGACTTCTGGCTCTCCACCTTGTTGGACCCTCGATACTGGTCCAAAATGGGGGCCTTTTTTACACCCACTGAGAGGGAGGACAAACTGAACTACTACAGAGACATCCTATGTAGTCAGTTGGCCGCTACCTATCTGCGGCATCGTCCATCCTCTCGCAGGTCTGAACAGGGGGGCCCTCTGCACTCAAGTTCCACTGCCATGGCTGCTGGGGAGGGGTGGGGTGGCAGGAGCAGTACCAGCTCCATCAGCAGCAGCCTGAGTCTACAGTCGCTGATAAGTAGCTTTCTTCACCCGCATACTGAAGAAACTACTCACCAGCAGCAGCAGGTAGACCTGGAGCAGGACCTGAACCAGCGGGTGGTGGCATACTTGGACAGTACCCTGCCAACCCACATTGAAGATCCACTGAACTACTGGGCAGCCAAACTGGATTTGTTGCCACAACTGGAAGCGTTTGCCCTGGAAAAGCTGCCCTGCCCGGCCAGTAGTGTGGCATCAGAGTGTTTAGTGCGGCGGGGGCCATAGTTACCCCAAGGAGAACTCGCCTGTCCACCCAAAATGTGGAGAGACTGACCTTTGTCAAGATGAATTAGGCGTGGATCAGCCAGGATTTCCACCCACCAATGCCAGATGCATCTGATTAGATCATCCATGCCGCCTCACCCAAACCTTGAAAAAAGAGACCGGTTTCTTCTGGCTACCTGCCTCAGCTACTACTCTGATGCTGCCACCTGCCTAATGCCACACATCTGATGCCAAGTGCTCCTTCTTTCACCCACCTTCATCAGCGGGTACTGGTATTGCCACCCACTGGCCCAGTCTGTCACTGGGTCACTTTGTGGTCTCCTGATGCCACTGCTGACATCTCCACACTATGTCACCTTCACACTCTGTGGTCTCCTGATGATGCTACTGCCATCCCCACACTATATCACCTTGCCACTCTGTGGTATCCTGTTGCTGCTGCCATCTCCACACTATTTCACTTTGCCACTCTGTGGTATCCTGATGCTGCTGCCATATCCACACTATGTCACCTTGCCACTCTGTGGTATCCTCCTGGTGCTGCTGCTGTCACCACCTCCAGACTCGGTCATTGTGCCACTCTATGGCCTCCTGATGCTGCTGCTGCCGCCACCTCCAGACTTTGTCATTGGGCCACTCTGTGGTCTCCTCATGTTGCTGCCACCTCCAGACTCTGTCATTGTGTCACTCTTTGGTCTCCTCATGCTGCCGCCACCTCCAGACTCGGTCATTTTGCCACTCTGTGGCCTACTCATGCTGCTGCCACCTCCACACTCTGTAATTGTGCCAATCTGTGGCTTCCTCATGCTGCTGCCACCTCCATACTCTGTAATTGTGCCACTCTGTGCCCTCATCATACTGCTGCCATTTCAAGACTCTGTCATTGTGCCACTCGGTGGCCTCCTCATACTTATTCCTCCTCAAGAGTCTGTCATTGTGCCACTCAGTGGCCTCCTTAGACTGCTGCCAACTCTATACTCTGTCATTATGCCACTCGGTGGTCTCCTCATACTGCTGCCAACTCCAGACTCTGTCATTGTTCCACTCGGTGACCTTCTCCTGATGCTGCCAACTCCAGATTCTGTCATTGTGCCACTTGGTGGCTTTCTCCTGATGCTGCTGCTGCCGCCACCTCCAGACTGTCATTGTGCCACTCGGTGGCCTCCTTATACTGCTGCCACCTCAAGAATCTGTCATTGTTTCACTTGGTGGCCTCCTCATACTGCTGCTACCTCCAGACTCTGTCATTGTGCCACTCGGTGGCCTCCTCATACTGCTGCCACCTCAAGACTCTGTCATTGTGCCACTCAGTGGCCTCCTCATACTGCCGCCACCTCCAAACTCTGTCATTGTGACACTCGGTGGCCTCCTCATACTGATGCCTCCTCAAGAGACTGTCATTGTTCCACTCAGTGGCCTTCTCCTGATGCTGCTGCTGCCGCCACCTCCAGACTCTGTTATTGTGCCACTTGGTGGCCTCCTCATACTGCTGCCACCTCAAGAGTCTGTCATTGTGTCACTCGGTGGCGTCTACATACTGCTGCCACCTCCAGACTCTGTCATTGTGCCACTCGGTGGCCTCCTCATACTGCTGCCAACTCCAAACTCTGCCATTGTGCCACTCAGTGGCCTTCTACTGATTCTGCTGCTGCTGCCGCCACCTCCAGACTCTGTCATTGTGCCACTCGGTGGCCTTCTTCTGATGCTGCTGCTGCTGCCACCTCCAGACTCTGTCATTGTGCCACTCAGTGGCCTCCACATACTGCTGCCACCTCCAGACTCTGTCATTGTGCCACTCGGTGGCCTCCTCATACTGATTCCACCTCCAGACCCTGTCATTGTGCCACTCTGTGGACTTCTCATGCTGTTCCCACCCTTCCCACTTCATGTCTGGGCCACTATTTTGCCTCTTGGCCTGGCTGACATTATAATTTATTTGACCCTTCTCATCTGTCAGAAGGAAGGAAAAATTAGATGCACAACGGATCCTGCCTGTGTAGTAGCTGTAAGGCCTGTATGGTCCCATCAGAATTGGCTTGTGATTTGGTAGCCAAAAGAAGGAGTAGGTACAAAACACAGAAGACATGCAAATATTCCATTCTGTTTTACATCCACTCCTGTTTTTTGGTGGCATTAGCAATAGTGATGAATTATTGAGCAAATGCTGACCGAGTGAAGGCGTATGCTCCACAAACAGGATTCGTTTTTTTGTGGGTTATTGTTCTGACGGATCAGAGGCAGGGCAAATTAATCAGTGACGTCAACACAAACTTACTGCTGACACCCTCTCCACTCTATCGGGGGGCTCCACTTGTATAAGTGTTTAATAGAACCGGTTCTGTAGACATCTATGTGGAATCAGCTGACAAGGGTGTAAAAGAATTGCGCTTCTTCTTGATGCTAACATCGACCTGATACTTCACTTATTTGGTCAGTTTTGGCCCTGTGACTGCCCAAATTAGTGAAGTATGCAGTGATTCTAAGAGCGACCCCTGTCATCTGCATGTCATACTGACTCACAATATTATTTCACTACCACAGCAGAATCCCTATGCGTGTTACTGCCAGGCACAGTGTTCTACACCACTGTAAAGGCTCTATGCAGCCCGTAAATAGCCGTTTTTTAATGTAATTCGCTGCAAATAAATTCGGATCAAAGCGAATCTTTTCAAAAAATTCAGCGAACCAGCCGAAACTTTTTTGAGAAATTCTCTCATTTCTAGTAGTAACTACACAGATATTTTATTGTGATTGATGGGTCTAGGACTGGACAATGAATTGACACAGAGATTAGAAGCCAGCCATACACATTCAGTCTCCTAACTCCTTCATAACTCCCCCATACACGTCTAGTTTGGCCAAGGCTGCTGCCAGGCACCTCAGGGTGGTGGCTTATCTACTGGGAGAACATTAGGATCAGGCAAAAATATTAACTTTGCCCAATGCTTCTCTTATTATTATTATTATTATTATTATTATTAAAGCGCCATTCATTCCATAGCGCTGTACATATGATAAGCGGGGCACATACATAAGATACATACATCTTACTTGGCATCATCTGTTGGGGAACAGTCGGGAACTCCTCACAGGTTTCTGCATGCAGTTTTGAAAGCCGAAACCGGGAGTGAAT